>NW_026000082.1:6744543-6792598 GCF_001458135.2 Marmota marmota marmota | reverse complement strand
ACCACTTCAACCTGAGCTATGTCAACCAGCTAGAAGCAGATACATGGCCAAGGAAGGAGGCGGGAAGTAGGCACGACTGTAGTCATTATTCTTAGGATATGTTTTTATGGTGTAGGAATCACTTAGAATCCATTGTTTCCTTTAATTCTTACAGGACCTTTTTTTTTTTTTGAAGGGAAATAATTTTTCACCTCCTGGAAGGTAAATCAATGAACACACAAGTGATTATTCCAGGGCTATATTGGGGGACATGGCAGAACCAGGGTTTGGATCCAGCTTCCTTTTAGTCCAGATTCTTTCCTCTTTCCTTGGCATCACCTTGATTCTGTTTCCAAACATCTGAGCAGGCACCAGCAGCTCCAAAGCACCTGTGGGTTTTTTTTTTTTCCCTGTCTTTCCTTTTCCTTCACCAACAGCATCATCCCCTAGGGATAGGGCAGATGTGGTGGCTGACAGGGGAGACAGTGAGGCCCATTCTGAACTCCAGGCTCAACTTCTCATTGTTTGGGGGCTTGAAGGTAAATTTTTGTAAAAGGGAAGTGAAAAAAATAAATAGCTCAGTCTTAGCCAACTGTTCTCCAAGGCATGCGCGTTTTCCTGAAAGACAAATACAGAAGAGGAGTTATCTTCTCAGCTGACATGGTTCCAAACAGGGGCTACTTGCCTCTCCCTCCTGACCAGACCTGGACTTTATGCCCAGCACCTTATTTAAGTCTCACCATGCTCTGGGTTCACCAAAGAACAGAATGAAGAGTCTAGGACCACATTTGCTTTGGGGGTAGGGGGGCAGTGTCAGGCAGTTCTGGGGTGAAGGTGAAGTGAAACTGACTTCCTCTGAAATGAAGGGCAACATCCTGATAACTTGCTTTTCTGCAGCATTTGAAACAGAATTCCTTTTGAAATTAAAGCTCCAAATTCCTTTAGCTTCTGAATTTCCTCGGAATGAGAATAAAAACTACTGAAGAAACACCTCCAAGGAGCTGAGACTGATAGGTTCTCTGGATCACTAAATCTGCGTTTGTATTTTTACTGTCCTGTGTTTCACTTTTCTTATGAACGTCTCTCTCATGAAAGCTTTCCTCACACCTGAGCACCCAGAAGATGGAGAAATGAAACCAGGGGAAAAAAAAAAAAAAAAAAACAGCCAAAAATACCAGGTTCCTTAAACCTGAAAAAATCTCTTCTCCTTATCATTCTGCCTCTTGAATTTTTGTCTGTGAATAAAGATGCATGGTAAAGCCATTCCCCAGGGTAACACAGTGTATGGATAACTGTACCCAGGTTCATGTAGTTGCCACTCACTCAAGGGTGAGCTGTTGACACAAGGAAAAAGATTTGGAAAGCAAGCAAGCCAGTCAAGAAGATGGAGGCCATGCTGACAAGACCATCTCAACCCAGCCTAGGTGTAAGCAACTTTAATCCCCAGGGGAGGGGGAAAGAAAGACAGCCAAGGAAAGGGAAGGACTGACCACTGGGGACTTCTAGGTTCCACTCTGGTGGCCTGTAAGAGGTGGTGATTGGTGATCCTGATGTCTGTAAATTTCAATAATATCTTATTTACTCTTATCTTGTTGTCTTCAGCCTTGAAAGGGGAAGAGACAGATTAGGTAAAGTTGGGACTAATCAACTTTGCAACACCAATTCCAGACACACACTCCCTAATATGTGACTCAACTGTAAATCTGACTCAATGGTTAAGGTAGCAAAGGAGGCAAATGCAGAGTGAAGGCAGAGATGCCAAGCTTTTCTATCCCAAAATTCATCACCCATCAGATATCCTCAGGTCCAAAGGAAGAGTTCGTACTTTTCACAATTGTGGCCTTAAAGACCTTGAAAAGCAGCCCAGGCAACCAGAATCATCATGACCACCAGTCACAGGCGTTGTCTGTAGCAAAGCTGGTGGGAGACTAAAAATACATGGCTCAGCTGCGTGACCTCCAAAATGAGCATATTTTAAAGTCAACTGAAAGCAAGTGAAGCTGGAGGGTTTATTCAGGCTTTCCTTTGGTTACAACAAAGCAGAAGTGGGAGGACAGGGCTGGCCAAGAAAGCAGATGTCTAGCCTAAAAGGCTTTCAAAACCGATTTAACAAATAATGGCAAAATCAGACAACAAAACCGTGTATTGAATTTCAGTTCTTAAAAGAAAGTCCAGAATATAACTAAATAAACTTCAGAGCATTTAAATCACCTTTCTCTTATGCCCAATGTCTCTCTAGAGGGTGAATGGCCCTCTATATTGGCACTGCCTGGTTCTGCTCCCTAGAGTGGGTCTTGATGAAGGCCTTTGCTTTCAACATGGAGCCCAGGACTGGAACCTCCTCTCTCTGTGGCTGACTCTGCACTGCCTTGGCCAGGTCTTACACCCTGTTATGTGTGGAGAACTGGAGGCAGAAGGACACAGATCAAGGTCAGTTCCTCTCACTTCCTAGCCATGTGATGGGGACAAGTAATCTCTCTAGGCAATGGTGAAGATTTGCATGTGTGTTTAAGATAAAAAACTTTATTTTACACAATGATTGGGCTATGCACTGAATCCAAATAAGCCGAATATGTTGACAAACTATATAGCATAACAAAGTGTTGTAAAATGTCTCCTGGATAATAATAAACACTATAGGTATACAATAGCACATCATTAAAGGAATCTGATTAATTCTCGAAACATAGTAGAATGCAATTTAAAAGTCAATTTTTAAGTAAAATTTTTTGGTGGTAGTGTTACTCAAGTAGTTTTCCATATAATTCTTTGCATATAATTCTTTTACTGTGATACTTCTCATAATGTGCTTTTTATTTTTATATGTTTTTAAATTATAGAAAACTTACCAAAAAAACAACAAAAATTTCTCCTGAATATCTTGAAAGTAAATCATCCATATCACCCATGAAAAAATTTAGTGTGTAATTCTTATAAGCAAGAGCATCCTCCAAAATAACTGTCAGTGGGGGCTGGGGATGTGACTCAGTGGTGAAAGTGCTTGCCCAGCATGTGTGAGGTCCTGAGTTCAATTCCCAGCACCACCAAACTGTCAGCGGCAGGAAATTAATACAGATGCATGACCAGCACTTTAGTCTCAGATCCCATTCAGGTTTTTCCAATTGTTCCAATAATGTCCTTTATTGTAAAAGGGTCCAGTTCAACATCAGGTATTGCATTTTGATGTCCTGTGTGCTTAGAGTCCTTAAGACTGGAATAACTCCTCAGTCTTTACATAAGTGTCATGGCTTTGGCATTTTAAAGATTATATTGGAAATGTCTCTCACGCTTCCTCATAAAGAGATTCAGGTTGTGAAGTTCTGCAGAATTGGTAGGAGTATCAAAGAAGTGGTGCTGTCTTCTCATTCCATGCTATCAGGTGGTACGTGATTTTGATTCCTGTCATTATTTGTGATAGCTTGATTAAGGTAGTATCTATTAAATCTCCCCCTGTGAAATTACTTTTTTTCTTATGGACCTAAAAATATTTTAGGATTCCATGAATAAACCAGTCCTCATCAACTTTTCATTCATTACTTTCCATTGTCATTTCTTGGCCAAATTATTTATTACAGGTGGCTGCCACATAATGACTTTAAAATTCTCTCATTCCTTCTACACTTACCAGCATTCAAATGCTTATTATCCTCCCCATTTATTTATCCACTCATTTATTTATATCAGTATGGATTCATGGGTTTCTCTTTTTATTCAAAGGGGTATAATCTGTTGCTCATTGTTAACTTGTGTTGATGCTCAGAATATTCCTGATTTGGCCATCTGATGCCCATGCAAGCTGCATTTCCTGACTTTTTAGGACAACATCATGTTCCAAGTTGATTTAATATTTACCCTTCCCCAGCCCTGGAATGAGCCATTCTTCCAGGTGTTCTGGTTGCTTTTATTGGATAATGATATGCAGAAATCAAGAATCAAGGTCTGGGCATTAGACATGCTTGTTGCTTTCTGGATGTTGTTGTTCTAGGTCATCTCAGTAGACAGTGCAGGGGAATATATGTGTGTATATAACATGAGTATTTACCAAATTATGTGTATACACACACATATTTTTGTCCATATCCATTTCTGTATTTATTTATCTGCTGAATATCTGAGTTCATATAGGCAGCCTCCAATTCCAATCTAATACCTGCTCTAGGCTTCTCCTGCTCACTTCCCTTAGTGAACATCCTCTTCAATCAACATAGGCTGCAATGCTCCAAACCAGTAGCTACCACCATCTTTTCTATGTGCACTTTTAATAGCTTACTTTCTTCCTAATACATATTCACCCAAGAGGGGAATGAACACAAACACAAAAATAAAAATACCAAGAAGATAATAAAGGGTGTTTGAAATACCATAAATCAGTCCCTACCTCTGTTAACATTTTGATATTTCCTCTTTATCCTAGAGGCAATTCCACTGGGAGCCATAATGGGAATAATTCACTGCTGTTAATCCTATAAGCTGATTTTTACTACTTGTCTTTTTCCTTTGTAATTAAATTTTCTTGAAAATTTGTTAAATTTGTTAAGGCCTCCATTTTGTCCTCACTTACCGGACAAATGCAGGTTATTGAGGAAATAAAATTAGATCACATGTGCAGAAGTGCTTAGTAAATATAAATGGCCCCCAATTATATCATTATTATATTATTTTGTGCCTGTTTCCCTTCAGCCTGAGTCTAATTCATCTCTCTTCCTCACATTTTATCTTACCACCTATCAGAAATAGTATGATTGATACCAAAACAGTTGTATTATAAATTGCCAAGATTCTCCTAGAAGAATCCATGTATCTTGACAAAATTGGACAAATAAAGAAAAAAACCACAGTTAAAGAACTGGTTCCATCAGCGACCACTGAGTGACTAAAGGAACCATTCTCACAAAGCTAAACCTATCTCACTTGCAAAACATGTGAAACATTTGTCTCCTGTGTCAAATGGCAGGGCAAAGGTCCCAGGTGGATAACAGGTATGAATTTGTTTTAAAAGGATGAAATCTAGGACTTTTTGATTTCATAGCTTAGGTCTGTGTGATGGGTAATTTTGGTGATCAACCTAAGTAGACTGAGAAACCTAAAAAGCTGGTGAAGCACAATTCTGGGTGTGTATGTGAAATGTTTCCAGAGATAGTTGGCACACAGCTCAGTAAAATGAGAGGAGCAGACCTGCTTTGAATGTAGGAGGCACTGTCCCGTGGCTGGGGGCCCAGAAGGAACAGATAGAGGAAGATGGGGAAAGCTTGCCAGCTCAATTCTTCTTGAGCAGCTGGGAATTTTGCTGATACTATCACCTGCGGACACCAGACACCAGCTTCTACAGCCTTTGAAAGTGAACTCACACCAGAGACTCTCCAGAGGGCTTCCAGGCCTTCAGCCTCCTACGGGGGTTGGGTCATTGGTCCCTCCCATTGTGAGATTTTCGGCTTCTTGGACTGATTAGTTACGATTTCCCCAGTTCTCCAACTTGCAAATGACTACTATGAGACTATCCTCTGACCATGTAAGCCCATCTAATAAATCTAAAGACACAATACTGTAATGATGAATTTCCTTAATTGGTTTTATGGTATCTGGAAGTGGCTCTCTAATTTGTCTAAACCTAAAGTATCTAAAGACTCTCCTGAAGAGAGTATTGATAGTCTATCGTGTAAATTGTTTCATAAACAAGAAGGAAACACATTCAATGTGCCTGATAGGGAATCCAGCGATTCTATACATGATACTTATAAATATTTTTAAGAAAACCAAGGAATATAATGATGTTGGCTGGTTGTCCCTAGCATCAATGGACATAATAGTAAAGGAAAACAATGTGTTCAGGGATTCAATTTCCCAGTGCCAAATTTACTTAAGTAACCTGAACTCTTCCAAGTATGCCCTGAAGGAGAATCTTTTCTCTGGCAGATAAAGGGCTGAAGTTGCCAAAACCCAACCCCTCACCATGCAATTGGCTGGATTATAGTACAAATTTAAGTCTCAACCTGGAAGGGTGTCTGCAGTTAAAATGAAAGCACTACATGGAAACAATGGGATACTAAAAATTGGAATGGGGACCTGTGGGCAGACTCTGTTGAGGGCAGTGACATTGAACTCCTAAGTTATGATGAGTTGATTTTGCCAGAGGAAGTGGCCTCCCCATCCTCAGTGACAGCAGCACCCCCAACTCTTCCCCTCTGCTACCGGCCTTTCCACCTCTGCCTGAAGGGACTAATCCAGCATTGCCCAAGGAAACAGAAGTGACCTTCCCTGACACAGTTATTAAGAGGACAATGCTGGTATTCCTCAGGACCCATCCCAACCACCCATTTTTGCCTCTAGACTAGTAATCAGACTTCAGTATCAACAGACCCCTAAAGGCAAGGGGCACTGTGCGACTCCTGGGGAGGTGCACTACAGTGCAAATGAACTTCTCAAATTTTCTAATTCATACAAGCAGAGGTCTTGAGCACATGTGTGAAAATGGATTTTAATGATGTGGGCTAATGGTGGAAGGAACATAAAGTTGGTTCAGGCTGAATTTATTGATATGAACCCACTAAGCAGAGCTTCTGCCCTTGATTTATTTGCAGAGTTAAAAAGGGGTGCTAATGGAGCTGGGGATGTGGCTCAAGTGGTAGCGTGTTCGCCTAGCATGCATGAAGCACTGGGTTCCATTCTCAGCACCACATTAAAAAAATAAAGATATTGTGTCCACCTAAAACTAAAAAATAAATATTTTTAAAAAGGGGGGTGCTAACAGCGTATTTGGTTGGTTGGCTGAAATATGGATCAAAAGATGGCTCATTGTGAATGAGCTGGAAATGTCTAAATTGACTTGGTTTAATGTTGATGCAGGGATTCAGAGGCTCAGAGAGACTTGGCTGCTGCAGTGGAGTTGCACTGCAAGACCTTCTCCTCCACACTGGGTGGGGAGGGGTCTAGAAGATGTGGCCTGCACCAGTACTTTAAGAAACAAACTTGGGAGTAGAGCACTAGCAATCTTCAGGAACTCCACATTGCTTTTCTCCATATGCCAGACATTACAGTTAGAGCCATGGTCACTCAACTCAGGAACTTAAATGCAATGAGAATGTTTCTCCTGGGCTGGGAAGCTAGGAATCTAGGAAGCATGCAATTTTTTGTTGTTGCTGTTTTTCTTTTTTACCTTTTTTTCAGTGGCTCACAGCTAATAGTTTGTATGAGTCTCAGAAAAGACGTTGGACTTGGACTATCTAGCAATGCTAGAAAAGTTAATATTTGAGGGACTCTTAGATGAACTGAATGTGTTTTGCATTGTGAGATGGACATGAGCTTTTGGAGGCCAGGAACAGAATGTTAAGTGTAGATCTTAAATGTCCTCTGAAGGCCATGTGATAAAGGCTTGTCTGTCAGCCTGTGGTGCCACTGGGAGATGGTAGAAACTTTAGAAGGTGGGTCTACTGGGAGATCATTGGAGGTGTGTGCCCTTGAAGGGAATATTGAGACCCTAAGCCCCTTCCTCTCTTGGTTCCCCAGCCACCATAAGGTGAGCAAGTTTTCTCTGCCAACTCACTTCCTCCATGGTGTTCAGCTCATTGCAAGCTTAAACTCCTTCAGAGTGGGAAAGAAAACTGTATGTGTAAGATGAAAGTCTGGTAGAAAAAAACCGACAGAGGAGTTTTAACCATGTTGAGTCACTGGGTAGTTCCAGGTTTCTAGCTCCTATTAAATTCAACTGATCCTCATTCTGCCACATCTTCTGTGGGAATCCCCAGGCAAATTGCCTGCACCCTCTGAATTTTATTCTTCTATCAAAAAGAGAGATGCTGAGAACAAAACACCTCCATTTCTCCCCTGCCTCAGTTCTACATTATTTACAACATGACTTCATAGCTCATCTAATCAATCTTTTAGCAATTCCTCCTTCTGTTTAACTGAGGCTGGCCTTGTGACTTGCATCAGCCATTAGAATGTAGAGGGAATCAAGGCTTGACAGTTTCCAGCCTGGACCCTAATGGGCCACAACGTGGTTCTATTCTCTCTCGGGACCTAATCACCACCATGTGAAAAAGCCAGGCTAGCTTGCTAGAGAATGAGAGAAAAGAACACTGTTGTCCCAGCTGAAATCAGTCTTCAGACACTTGACCTACCAAACATATAAGACAGTCCAGTCAAGAACAGCAAAGCCACATACCTTACCTGTAGACCTGTGAGCAATAACACAAGCTTATAAAGTCCCAAGAGTTTAAGATTGTTTTGCAGCAAAATACTAGCTGATACATGTGGTATAAAACTCAATGACTCTTAAAATGGAAAAGTAAGTTACATTCTAGTTGTACTGGAGAGAGCACTAAATTGAAAGTATAAAAACTTGGGTCTTAGGCCCTAGCCTGTCAATTTGGGGGGCATCTGATCTCGGAAAGAAACAACTCTCTCAGTTTTAGTTTGCTTATATTAAGAAATAAGATACATATGATATGTCAAGAGCTTTGTAATGTTTTGAACAACCAAAAAAAAATATGAAAAAAAAAGAAATAAGATACCAGTCCATTTCCCGTGTAAGTATTAATAACTAGTTTGCTGTAAGGATTGCTTGAGATAATACATTTGCAAATGAAGCCTGTGATTAAGAGAGTGTAATATAATTCTTGGTAGCAAAGCACCAGTGAGTCCTGTGTGCTGCTCTTTTTACCCTTTTGCTAACACAAAAGGAAGACTGTTTTAAAACAGACGAAGACATGAAGCAACTATGAGTAAGAGGCTTTTGCAATATGAAGGGAAAGAATCTATCTGGGTATCAGAAGGCCAAGAGAATCCGCCTTCCTCTTAAAGCCATCTCTATTATGATTCCTCTCATCACAGTTGCAGTAAACAGCAGGTGAAACAATTGTGTAATGCTAAAGGGTCAGATTTCTAGCATTGCAACATTTTATGAATCCAAGATGCAAAAAGCAAGAAGTGTCACAGTAATTGAAACATACACTTGAAACTTTGTGCTGTAATGCAAAGTTTGAAACTACAGCAGACAGGAAGACTGGCAGACATTCCTACATCTTATACCACCTCTTCACATTAGAGGTGACTTGTCCAATGTGAGCAAAGGTGATGGTAGAACCAGATGAGCAAAGACAAAGAAGTTCTAATCAGATCAACCCAGGCACACCTAGGGCAGTGCAGCATAGTGGGAAAGCAAAGGATTTGGAAACTCAGGGCCATGAAAGAAAGAGAGTTCTTCCCTTTCTAAGTTTTTACTGTTACCAGTAGTCAAAAGATACTGTCTCTAAAGTCAATGCATATTTTAAATGAATAATAAGCAAATTATCATGTATTCTACAGTGTGTTTTCTCTGTAGCATTTAGTTATTTTTCAGAAGACGGTGTTAGGAGGAACATAAGTTTTAGCTTTGATAAATCTGGTTGACATTTATTCAGCCTTAGGTCTGCTACATGAGTTTTATGACTTCATTATCACATGTGTTTGGGCCTCAGTTTCATAACTCTAAAGTGGTGATAAATTTGAACCTTCTAAGGTTGCCGAACGACTTATGCTCTCTGAGGGGATCTGTTTTGTCTTCTGTTTCATTCATCATTATGAAATGGACTGAATATTCTACATAATTGAGATATTTATAAAATAAAGGAATTGAGAAATTATTTGAAATACTTTATATAACATATCAAACTCATTATCTGGACTAAGACATTTTATTATTGATTTTACAATGCTATAAGTTTGAAATATTCTTTTGGAACTGGCTGGCTAGAAAACACAGGAGTAGGGGAGGGGAGAGAGAGAGATGGGGGGCTTCATTGTTTCATTGTATCCACTTTTCCAGCTGCATATCATACAGATGTATTAACTACATTTTGAAAAGGAAACTAAACTTGCAAAGGACAAAAGGACCTTTTCAGGAAGAGCTTACAGAGCAGAGCCCAACCCAGCCAGGCAGGGAGCATTTAGAGTCACTGTCTACTACCCATGACAGTGAATCAATAGCTTCTCTCCTTTGCTGCCTCCCCATCAGTACAAGATCTTTTTCTTTGGGAGAGGAAAACCCTTAAAAAGAAATTGTGACAATTAAAAACTTTATAAAAAAGGAAGATATCCAACTTTGTGAGCAAGAGTCAAGGTTTGAGTCTCTGTCCTCAGCATTCTGGTAAACAGAACAAAGGGAGGCTGAAATCTCCACCAGCAGCCAGGGAGGGCTTGGGAAGTAAAGACGGTCTGAGGCAAGGCCTGGACCAGAGGATGTTGAACTTCAAACAATAGTGAGATGGAGTCACCCTAGGCAGGACCCTCTGGAGACTCCCCAACTAGAGCAAAGGATTGCAGACAGGAGAGGAGGGAAGGGCTGAGGGAGGAACTCTGCCCTCCCAGACTCCTATTCATCCAAACTCACCCATTGAGAAAGGCATGAAGGATTCTCTTTTCTTAAACTGTCCATTCTCCAGAAAATGCTCAGGGTTGAATGTGTCAGGGGTGGCCCACTCTTTGGGGTCCTTGTGCAAAGCGGTCAAATTGGTCAGGATCATGGTCCCCTAGAGAAGGCAGTGAAGAGTCAGGCAGGACTTGACCCACACCACACATCTAGGCAAAGGTAGGTGGTTCTCAGCGCCCCATGCTGGGGAATGAGCACATTCTGAGCTTCCCCACCCTCCCAACCCAACACCTGCTGAGCTCAACCTTCCAGGACCCTTCTCTTTGAGTGGGACAACTTAGAAGGATGAATTGGAATTGTCTTCTGAGAATTTTACCCTGGAATTTTGGCTACTCTTGAGTGCATAATAAAGCTCCTCTGCAGAAACAAGTCAGTGTAGGTCTGGGGAAGGGGCCTGTAAGCATCCATGAGAGAATTATGTGACAGCTGGTCGGTTCGCACAGTAATTAAATCAACCCAGCTAGTCAGTGAAGTGATAAGGAGGGCAGCTCTACAAAGGGGGAGAAAATGCATCTTTCACTCTCCTTCTGCATTTTCTTCCCACCAGTGTGTAGAAAGCTGTGCCCAGTCCTAAAAGCTATTTGAGTAGCACAAGCAGATATCCAGGGAAAAGAATCCCTGTCCATCAAGGTATATGACAAGAAACCCTGGAGTCACTAGAGTGAGCCTTCTCTCACTACCTCATCCAACCCATCAGTCATGCTTGACACTTCTTTAAATGCCCCCTGATTCCCTCACCTCCATTAGGGACTGTCCACCACCACCTCTGCAGAGATCTTAAAAGTGGTGGGTGGAGTGTGATTTGAATTCTTGCTCATCCAGATTCTTGTAATCACTTCCTGCTTATGCCCCACATCCTCTGTTGCCCTTTTCAATTTGCTCCACACCCTGAAAGCAGAGTGTGCTTTGAATATGGCTTAAATCTATGACAGCCCCCACCCACTCAGACCTCAAACTTGGTATTCAATAGCTTCCCACACTCCTAGTCACAGATCCATTCCTTAACCTCTCAGGGCTTCTCCTATTCTTCTTGAGCTGCCACTACAGTGACCTGTAACACAGGTCAAGTTTCCATTCATTTCAATGACTTTTTAAATACTGCTCACCTTGCCTGGAAATGTTCTCTTCCCCCACTTTGCCATTAACCAACTCCCAGCAATCCTTTAATCCTCAGCTCCAGCATTACTTCCTTCAGAGGCAAGCCTCCCCAGATCCTTGCAGCACCTGTTCCTCCCTCCCCCTGGGAGATGCTGGAAGCATCTTTACAGAGGCAGTGAGTATTTTCCTGGGACAGTTAGCATGGTTGGTATATTTTGTAAGCATGACTATTTTGCTCAGGGTTATTTTTCTAGATCTAAAGATTCAGATACTTAATGAATATTTGCCAAATAACTGTTACTTTGAGTAAGAGGCTCAGCATGTAGGATCCCATTTTACTTCACATGGATCTTGTAGGGTGGGCTCAAATGCATTTTGTAGATGAAGAAATTGCAGCTGTGAGTGGTTAAATAATGTGCTCAGAGCCACGTTGTGGTGGGGCGAGGTAGAGTCACGTGAACTAGGTCTATCTGATGTCAAAGCCATGGCTCCTAGCCTCCATTGCATGTAATCAATTATATTTCTCAGAGGCCAGGAGGATTATTAAAGTTGATGTGAAAAACCAGTGGTAGAAAAAGTCTAGTGAGATTGGCTGATTCTCTGGAGTTAAATGAATGGCTAGAAAAATGCAAACAGCACCTGGTGGGAAACTCAGGCCTCAGCCTTCATCCATGAGAAGTTTCATCAGGAAGAAATAGTTCTTGTAGAAGCTGCATTTCCTGGCTCTGCAGTGACAGTCACCAAGGAGTCACTGGGATTCTCTTTTGATTCTAACTCTGGAGATTGTTCCCAAGTACAACATGTGTGGAGGGACTTGGACAAACTAGAATAGATCCAGTAGCAAGGAAGGAACTGTAAGTGTGCATCATAGAGAAAGAACCCTGGGGGACCCAGGAGAACCCTCTGCAGAGATCTTAAAAGTGGTGGGTGGAGTGTGATCCGAATTCTGTTAGTGACGCCAAGGGATTTAACAGAGACCAGTAGGGAAAACTTAAAAGGAGTTTTTTGGTTTTGTTTTTGTTTTTGTTTAAGTCAAAGCAAAAGAGTCCTGTGGAGGGAGCATCACGTCATACAAATAATTAGAACAGCTCTGGTTCTAGATCCAGCTATTGTCACTTCGTAGTTGAGATCTCATGCAAGCTTAATTTCCCTGAGACTCAACTTCCCAATCTATAAGATGGGAATAATAGTTGTCCTGAGAACTAAGATATTTTGAAAGAGGCTACATGGCTGAGTAAATATTCGTTCCTTGTTCTCCCGTTCTAATCATGAACATTGCACACACTGGAGTGGCTTCTTTTATGAAATGGAGAGTTCCCCATCATGGGGCTGTAGGTAAAAGCTGTAAAAATACCTGTGGGGACATGATATTAGAAACATAAGCATTAATGTGGTTTGGGACCAGGTAATCTCAAATGTCTTTCCACATTTTCCAAAGTCTGGCTGGTCTCCAGTTTTGAGAGATGCTCTCCAAGGTAAAGAACAGGGCTCTATGGCAAAAATCTGACAGAGACTTTTGCTGCCAGCTGTGTGCCACCATGAGCCACAGTGCACATCACAGAGTGAGAACACTGAGAAGTCCCACAGCAAGCAAAACAAAACAAACACACACACCAACAAACTAGTCTTGGCTTAAACACATTTGAGTTAGGAATGTTTCATCCTCTATTCCCCATATTACCTATGTCTGGTAAGATCCATGGAGAAAAAGTTAGTATTATATCAAGTATAATGTATCTCCCCATCTAGGTGATGCTTGGGATAGGAATATATGTGACTTTTCAAATACAAATGCAAGTTCTGTGATGGTCTCAAAGACAGGCTTGAAATCTGAGGCTGGGTGTGCTTCCTTACCTTTGGCAGGTAGTATCCAGCCAAAGTGGTATCAACCACCACTTCCCTGGGGACATTCAGAGGGATGATGTTGCCCATTCTCTGCACCTCATGGATGACAGCATTGGTGTAGGGCATGAACTCTCTGGCAGCCATGCTTGGCTGCTGCCACTGGCCTAGCACTCTGTCAATCTCAGCATGCACTTTTTCTGGAAGAGAAGAGGGAGATTCTATTATTTTTGAAACTTTTATACTTTCTTCTAAAGATGTAGGATTGTTCTATTAGATCTCACCTATGTCATTTCAAATAGTGGCCAGGATGCAAAGAAATACAATGTTCCTTAACCCTTCAGTGGACTTAATCAGAGAATTGTCAACTCAGTCACTTTCCTTGAGTCTAAGGAATGAAATGCCCAGGATCAATGTGGCTAAGCTCATAGTAGGGTGTTTTCTTATTCAGGCTTCTATGATAAAGTGCCATAAATGGAGTGGCTTAAAAACAACAGAAATTTTTTTCTCGTAGATCGGAAGCCTGGGCTGCCTAAGACCAAAGCACCAGCATATGCGGTTCCTGGGGAGAACCCACTTTCTGGTTCAGAGGTGGCATCTAGTTGCTGTGTCCTCACATGTTGCAAGGAGCAAGGCAGCTTTCTGGGAATGTTTCATAGGGGCACTAATGCCAATCATGAAGACTCATCACCTCCCAATACCACCACTCTGATAATTAGGTTTCCTCACAGGGATTTGGTGAGGAAGACACAAGTATTTGGATCCTAGCAGATCCGAAGACTCTCACTTCTCAAGGGTAGCATGGGAGTAGATAGTGAATAGCAGACTCCTGCTCTACGAAATTATTGCTGCAACGTACTCAGATCCTTTGAGCCTCAATTTCTTCATCTGATTAGTGAGGCTAAGTCAACTTTCATGTGAAAGATGTTTTGAGAATTACATGAACTCATTTAGGTAAGCATTAAACAGGATCAGGATCAGCATGGCTCAGCTCATGGAAACTGCAGCTGTCTTCAAATATATTTGCCTCATTTTCTACAGTCATAGACATTTGAGCTGGCTACCTCACTGTCCAGCTAAAAGCTACTTTTCCTAGATTTTTCTGGGACCAAGTGTGGCTATATGTATGTATGTATGTATGTATGTATATATATAAATATACACACACACACATACACATGCATACACACACATATATAAAGCGTGCATTTGTAAATTATTATGTGAGAGAAGTAAAGTTTTATTAACAAATATATCCTTAATAGATGGCAAGCACTTCAGTCTTCTCTATTTTTATTTTGGGGGAGTGGGGGCATTGACCTTGATCTACTCAATTGATCTTATGCCTCATTAATAAATTGTTACCCACAATTCTAGAAAACATGCCATGACTGTTTCCACCCTCCACCTGCCCAAACTGTTCTAGAACTTGGAGAACTAAAAATAGCCATTGTCCTTGAAGGAATGACAGTCTTTGGGGGAATCTATATATATAACGTGCTCTAGGCATGGCAGTAGAGGTGCCCGGCTCTTCTCTAGAGATGACCAGGAATGAAGAAACATCTTAGGTAGTAGTATTGGAAGAATTCTTTCAGAAGAGTTGGGGATTCAGCATGTGGAGAAACTCAGAAAGCATGTTCTTGACAGAGGGAAGACCAGATATTGTGATTCAGACACTTAGGACAGTGTCAAGAAAATGACACCGAATTCAGTGAAACCACCAATGCAGGATGGGTGCTGCTGAGGCACGACAGGCAGAAAATGGCACATCAGAGGGCATTATTACCAGACTAACGAGTCTAGATAGGCTGGGGATGTGGCTTTGTGGGGTGGCAGACACCTTGCCTTGCATGCATGTGGCCCTGGTTTTGAAGCTCAACACTGGAAAAAAGAAAAAGAAAAAGAAAACAGTACCAAAAATGTGTCTGGGCATTATCAGGGGGAAAGAGGAAGGGATTGCTGAAAAGAATGGAAGAATAAATACTCATATGAGATTGTAACTCTTTGCTGGACCCCATTACAAAGTCAATTGGCCTCATTGTTTTCCCCTACACCTAGAGCTTCATGCACACATGGAGTTTAACACTTATTCTACCTGGACTCCTCATATTCCTCTCTAAAAAGCGACGAATGTGTGCATGCTCAAGACTGCACCACCTCTCAACAATTTCTATCTTTCCCTGCTCACCCAGCCAGCTTCTCCTCAATCCTGAGCCATGTGGCCAGGAGGCACCATGTGTCCTGGGCCAGGCACATTCGCTGCCACTCTCACCTTGGACTTCTGGATAGAGGGCCATGTAAAGCAGACCCCAGCGCAGCGTTGTAGAAGTTGTCTCAGTTCCAGCAAAGAAGAGGTCCAGGGTGCTGCAGATGAGGTTCTCTTCATTGAAACTTGAAGCATTCTTGTCTGTGTACTAGAAGACAGTTATTTGTTGGTTTATTCAGAAGACTTGTGGTTGCCAAAAAACACTGGGGTTTCATTCAAAGGAAAGAACTTGGAAGGAAATGTCCTCAGAAGAAATGACTTTCTCCTAAGGGGAAAGTCTCTCTTCAGAGGGCAGCAATATCATTAACTTTGTCTGCAATGGGGCCTGAGAGAAGGGGTAGGTAACTGGAAGTGCTGGAAACTTTTTAGATGGTAGTGGATAAAAATCAAAACAACCACTTCTTTTTTATGCCTGTAATTCTGGAGAAGCTAATTGTACAGTGGAAAGAGAATGGGCTATGAATGAGACAGACTTGGCTTCCAATATCAACCCCATCATTCATTAGATCAGCTTAGCTATATGACCTAGGATAAGTTATTTAACATCTCTGTACTTCCGTTTCCTGCTTTATCAAATGGGAGTAAGAAGCATGCCTTAAGATGGCATTATAATTTATGTGACATGCAAAAGGGATATAGCAAATACTCAATGAATATTTGTGCTGATACCAGAAAGTATACACTGAATTGCACATTTATCATATCTCCCCATACAGCTTTTGTAGTTTAAACCTCATAGATTCCATCAACTATTCCTTATAACACTCCGTCATCTTTTCTACCTTCTTCTTGAAAGCTTGTTTTTCAACATTGCTGTTAATGTCAATGGTCACATACCTGTACACCATCTAGCAAATAAAGTCTCCTCCTCTAAGGAGAAAATTAATATTAATTTTATGAGTATTTTGCCAATAAGTAAATAAGAGCTAAGATGGAAAGAAATTCACCATTCTGCCCCCTCCAGATATAGGAATACATGATCTGATGAGTCAAAGATTATAACATTGATTCAGTGTTGTACATTAGCCAGAGGACCACCACATTCAAGGCCTGTATCCACTTAGGGTTTTTTTCCTGATTCTTGTCAGATTAGTTGGAAAGTGGGTGAGTAGAGGAGGGAGTAGAAGCCCCACTCAGACCTTAAGGTTAAAATCTGGTATCCAGTTCAGCTTTACATGTGTTCTCTGCAGTGACAGCTGAGAGGACGAGTAGGTTACTGGCCAGAACATCTAAAACAGAGCTTTGAAGCTCAATTTCTCTTTTCCCTTTTGTATCTAGCTCCTTCAGGCACAGGTAGGGGAAGGTGATGGGGATGAAAAGGGAGTATTGGGGCATTTTCACGGCCTAAAACCAAATGCCATTAAACCTCTGTCTTTATTTCAAAGTGCCTCAGCCTCCTGAGTAATTTTTACTCACCTATGATGAGGTTGCAGGGACCAACTCTGTAGGGCTTATAGGCCAGAGAAATTATGCCAGACTTTATCAAGGATAGTGGAAAGCCATTGGAGGAATGAAAGGTAAGGAATCAAACTGTTAAATGATACCCCAGCAGCTCTGTGGAAAATAGGCTGGGAATAGGGTTAAGAGTGGAATAGGGTTAAGATTAAATGATACCCCAGGGATTAATCAAGGATTAAGGCATCCATATAAAATTGAACCATGATTGAACCATGATCCCAAAAGATGACAACATATAGCAAAAGGGACTTTGCAGATGTGATTAAACCTAAGGGTTTTGAGTTAGGAATATTGTCCTGTATTATCCTTACAAGATGGAGGGAAGAAGATTAAAGTCAGAGAGACAAAGTGTAAAGATGGAAGCAGGGAGACAAGAGAGGAGAGGTGATGCTACCCTGGTGCTAAAAATGGAGGAAGGAACCACAATCCAAAGCCTCTGGAAGCTGGGCAAGCCATGGAAACCAATTCTTAAGAGACTTCATAGGATCTAAGCTGGCCAACACCTTGACTTTAGCCCAGTGAAACTGCAGTTTGACTTCTGTCATTCAGAACTGGACTTTTGTCATTCAGAACAGTAAGAGAACAAACAACATATCTGTACCATCTTAAGCCACTGAATTTGTGGTAACTTGTTACAGCTGCTATTGGAAACTAATATACAGCTATTTGTTCTTTAAGAAAAAAAAATCAGAGGAGACAAATTCATTTTCCTCACCTTCACAATTTCCTTGAGGTAAGCATCAATAAAGTCTCTTGACTCATCAAGATTCCAGTCTTTCCTGTGTTTTTCAACTTCATGAGAAACAAACAATTTCAGCTTTTCCCAGTTGCTGAAGACAGTTTGATGAGGTCCAGGGAGGAATTTCATTATCCATGGAAAGACATTATAGAGCTAATGGCAAAAAACAGAATGATCATGGAGATAGCATGGGGCCACTTTTGCACTTTTGGGGACAGTCTTCTCTTTCCATCTCTTTTATTTGCTTATGCTTAAGCTGAGGAGTCATCCTTGACTTTTCCTTTCTCTCTAGCCACTCTGGCAGGCATTCAACCCTCCACACACTTCTCACCAGTCCTCCCACAAGAAACCACCACTGTCTCCTACCAAAATGTTGCCATAGCTTTCAGCAATTTCCTTATTCCACTCTTTACCCTGTTCCCAGCCTATTTTCCACAGAGCTGCTGGGGTATCATTTAACAGTTTGATTCCTTACCTTTCAATCCTCCAATGGCTTTCCACTATCCTTGATAAAGTCTGGCATAATTTCTCTGGCCTAGAAGCCCTACAGAGTTGGTCCCTGCAACCTCACCACCTCCTTTCTATCCCTCCCTGCCACATTCCACTGGACAGTCCAACCACAGAGGATTAATGCATCCATATAAAATGCTTCCAGAGAAAAGGAAAAAGTAGTTTTGAAGAAATAGCAATCACATTTGTAGCTAACTCTCCCTGGCACCAGTGCAAACCTAGAGGATGTTGAAAGAATATTTTGAGTATATACAGAGAAAAGAGTCAAACTTCTTTAAATATTTAATTTAAGCAAAATAAAATATCATAAGTTTGTTTAATACACTTGCTGCCTTAGCACCCATTCAATTTGACCTGAGTCACTTAAAACCTCATTGTACCATAGCCTTTGACCTAGTTAAACTTCTCCTTCCTTTGTGATAATATTGCAGTTTGCTTATTTTTCATATAACTGTCCCCATGGCAACACATCCCATAGCTGCTGACCATGAAATAAACATAATGGTTAATAGTGGAGTCATTTAAATATGTTTCCTTCTTAAGCCCAAGAGTGTTTTCTTTAAGCTAGCAATTGATCACCCCCAGGGAAAGCCTGAGAGACCACCAAGGCCTTTAATGAAGGCTTGGTCTCACAGGTTCTGTCTCTCTGCTTCTCTCTCTCTCCACCCACTGGTTGAGACCCTCCCATTCCCAGATCTCCCATCTGTCTTTGTGGGCCCTCTCACTCTCAGGATTTAGGAGTAGTATCTTGCTTCAGTTATTTCATGAGCTTGCTATACTTTGTCTTACCTGATTAGCCCTAAACCTAACTCTCCTGCTGGTCAGGGCTCTCCTGGGAAAGGGTTGTCTTGGCTCATGGTCATTCTCTTGATAGAAATCTCAAGACCAAGATAGAAGAAATCACAGTGTAAAGATCTTTTTGAATCCAAAAGAATTTACCATCAATTGATCTCCACTAAATGAAATTCAGGAAGGGGCTTTAACATCCAAAATAGGATGATAAAAATAGAAACTGATAAATATATAGGTAAATATAAGCAGACATTGCATGAAACAATATTGATCATGTACTCTCCAGTTAAAAAAAGAAGAAACTAAAATACGTGATGACAGTGACCTAAAGGAGTGACAAGAGGTGTGTTCTGAAGAACATGTATTATTTCAGCAGAGCACAAAGGTATTAATCTCAGATGCAGGCAGTTAATTGTGCATATTAAAAATTTTAGGGTAATGACTAATATAATAATAATAAAAATTTTAAGGTAAAGACTAAAGAAATAGAAAAAATCTTAATCTTCTAAATGAATATAGGAAAAATTAAAATATATTTAATAATAATGAGTCCAAACAGAAGAAATATAAAAGCCATAAAGTGATCATGAATTAGTTTTCATTTGACAATAAATTTGAAAAAAGAAACTAAATGCATCAATAAAAAGAAAAATATTGTCAAATTGGGTACAAAATTTATATTCATTTTTATGCTGTTTAAAAAGAAAACATCTAAAATATAAGGGCCTAGAGAAGTATAATATAGTATATACTATATATATATATATATATATATATATATATATATATATATATATACACATGTGCTGATGGTTATGTAAATAGTGTGAAATCTTTAGTTATCTTTTATGCCCAGATACATATGCAAGACAAATGAGTGAGTGTGTCCACATGAACACTAGTAAAAGAATATTGGTTGCAGCTCTATTCATAATATGAAAGCTGGAAAAGGCTCAAATTTGTTCAAAATTAGCAAATAGATTAACAAACAGGGGCACATTCAATACAAGGCAAAGCTAGTCTGCATTAAAAAAAGAAGAAGAAGAAGAAAAGCAACCAAATCAGGCGAATCTTAAAACAACACACCAGGAGAGAAACTGCATTCAGAGGGTGCTTGAGGCAGGAAGGAAATGGATATTTGGGAAGTAACATGTAGAGGAGACATTCAAAGGCAAGGGCAATGGCAATGTGTTCTTTTGAAAAAGAACAACATAGGTGTATAAGTGTATGTCTTGTATAATTTTGAACTCTACAGGAATCTTAGAAATGTTTCTTGCATTTAGTAAATTTTCAACATTATTAAAAACACTAAAGTCAAAAAGCTGATTTCAAATAAGTTTTTGTTAAATTAATTTTAAAATATTACATTTCAATTAAAAAAGAAGAAGAAGAATCTATGTGTATATGAGATCAGCCCCAATGGCCTTAACCAGCATATAGGAGATGACTGCTTACTTGACAGAATCTCGAAGCCTCCAGAAACGTGACCTCATCCAGTAACTTCAGCAGCTCCTGGAACTGAGCATCCTGGTACTCAAAGCGCTCCCCAAAGGTGATGGAGCAAATGATGTTTGAAACTGCATTGTTGATCTTGAAGTGAGGGTTGAAAGGCTGTCCTGGAGGTAGAGAAAGGTAGAGAGTTCTTCAAAATCATTGGTTTCTTCCTGTTTTCTACAGGAGTCTATTCTAGCTGACACAGGTATACCTACTAGAGAATCCTAGAGGAGGTGCTGGCCACAGCCCCCTATATGGGGTCTGTGATACAGCAAGGATACAGTCAATGCCAGGGGGGTTGAACTGATAACCAGGACTTAAATACCATAATATGTTTAATGTTTGTCTTTGCGCACTGAATTCTAGCACTCCTTGAGAGAAGTGTCATGGTATTTGTTTCCTACTGTATCCTCAGAGCCTAGGACAGTGCTGGTCATAGGGCAAGCACTTAGGCACTTAAAAAGTATCTATCAGGTGAATGCATAGGCCACAGGCTCCTGTAAATGCTCTTGTGAAATGCTCACCATTCTCCTCTTCGATTGCCTCAACAAGGTGGTAGGCCTCCTCCTGGATGCGTTCCTCCAGGCTCTTCCTTCCTAAACCAAAGTTCTTTAATGTTGTCAGGGTGAACCTTCTTTGTTCCTTCCATATTTGGCCATTAGACATGATCAATCCTAGGGTGGAAAAGCCAATATTATGGTATTCTGATTCTACTATGCAAATATCTAGCAAATTGTATGGAAATGTGTATCAGATGGAAAGGAGGAAGGACATTAAGGCACCTGAATATTATTCAAAGAAATAAGACCTAAAGCAATGAACACAATGGCTAACATTTATTGATTACTTACAACATCAGGTTCTTCAGTGTTTTTATGTATTACGTAATTTAACACTCATAGAAGCTCCATGGGATAGATACAATTATTGCCCTCCCTCCTCTGCCCTCCCCTGAATTTTACTGAATGGGAATAAGGGATAAAGTAAATTTTGCAAGGTCATATAGTAATCAGTTAACCAGGTTCTCAAATTCAAGTCTCCCTGATTCTAAAACTCATGCTTTAATCAGTAGCCACATAAGTACAGTTCAGTAGTTATGGCAAGCTAAGCACCAAGAATGCACTCAGAGATAAGTCAAAGTCCATAATTGTTAGAAGGCAAAGAAAGGCTTTATAGGAGAGGTCCTAAGTGTGACCTTAAAAGATGAAGGAATCACTCAACAAAGCAAGAGACCAGTGAGTATTCCACACAGAAAGAACAGCACAGGAGAAGGGGGAAAACATCCTGTTGTGTGCAAAAGACCACCATCCATTTCACTATATAGGCAATGCCATGCGCCCTTCCACTTCCCCATGGCTACTCCTCAACTTCTTGTGATACCTGGCTTTGGCTCTGTTGTGGGAAACAAGACTGGGGGAGAAGCAGCAAGCAATACTCAGAGAGGAGAACTCCAAACTCTATTTTATGCTGGTACGCCCAGAGGAAAACAAAACTCCAAATTCTGAGCCCTGATCCACAGTTTCTCACAACATTTATTCATGACTTCATGTCAGCTTAGACCTATCCTATCATTGGGGCTTTTTTCTCTTAAAATTTTTCCTAATCTCCTCTGCTAAAGGCCCTGTGCAGGGTCTCTAACATGCTCACAGAAACAGGTAGAAGAAAGGGCTCTTTTGAGAGGGAGTAGTCAGATCCCTAGTGCAGGTATTTACAATTCAAAAGGTTAATCAACCCATGGTTAATTAGGCTTCCAAGAGAAAGGCTGAGAGAGGGGAGGGCAACTGACCCTTCCCCAGGCATAGGTGTCTTACCATAACATTTTTAAAAATATATTTTAGATGTGTAGACCTTTATTTTATTCATTTACTTATACGTAGTGCTGAGAATTGAACCCAGTACCTCACACATTCTGAGCCAGAGCCTCAGCCCCTCTTACCATAACATTTTTATAATTCATTTCACAACCAGGTCTGGTTTTGCCATCACAGCTTCACCAACCTAATGAAATGTCCATCCTTGCCGTCAGTCCAGGACTATCTTTCAACCTCATTTCACTTGATCTTTTAGCAGCATGAGATGCTTATTTAATTGCACACTCATTTCTGGTGGAGTCCAGGGTATACACTTCCATATTTTCTTCTTAATACCCTTCAAGAAACTTCTTATATCTTTTTCTGTTTCATCTTCTATCAAATCTTGAAATGGCAGAGTTCTTTCAAGATTAGGTCTGAAGCTTTTTCACACACTGCCTCCTCCTCTGCTATAATTAGATGATATGGTTACTTCATTATCAAAGCATCCAGAGTTTGTGCAGAACATGTGGTTTCTCCAAAATCTCTATCAGGACCCATCAAGACAAATCTTTAAAAGGAGATGTTTTCAACCAGAAAATGTGGGCATTTGGCTTCTTATAAGGGCAGGCATTTCATAATGAGGTTAACTTCTGGGAGTGTCAGAAAATTATAGGCATAGAGGCATGGTGAAGAGACCATAGTATTTCAAATGCACACCTTACAGTCATCAATAAACTTACCATTTTCCCTAAAGATACGTTCTCGGAGAGGGGTTACAGGGCGGTGCACGAAGGACTGGTCTGTCTGAGAAAGAACTTCTTTGATTAAGGGCAGTCCAGTTATGAGCACTGAAGACAGGTTACCAAAATCCAGGCTAAGAACATCCCCATATTTCTTCACCAACTGAAAAACAGTTATAGTCACAGTTGAACATGCATTTGTCTGTGTGTCTGGGGACACAGGGCATGTGTGAAGCTAAAGGGCTCACATTGAGGGAAGCGTGTGTGTGGACACACACCTTGGTCTGATAGGAAGAGTTTGAACTTTTTCTCCTCAACTAAACTCAAATTTAGTTCACGGAGGGATTGGAAGTTTCCTTATGAACATATATTCATATATTCAACCAATATGAATAGAGTGAGCATCTACCATGTGTCACTAAAAGAAGGCATAAAATAAACAAGGTCCCTAACCTGAGGCATCCTAGAGTTTAGTGAAAGCAGAAAATGCAGCACATTTGAAGTTGAAAATTTGCTGGATATTTTTTTTTTCCTTTTTCTTATGGGGAGGGGGAATCTTGTTGTTTTAAAATATGATTTTCTGGGTTATCAGTATCCATTTTCAGTTTAGTGGGTTTTAATTTTAGAATTTTAACAACTCTTATTAATTTATATAAATAATCTTTCTCTATCTAAAGATATTAAATAGCCCTTAAGATTTTGTTTTTCCTATATACATTTTTTTGTGTCTTCATATTATATTGTTTTGTCTTTAAGTTTTATGTTGGGTATGTTTAATGTAAGTCTGGTGTAGCAAATATGGAATTTAGGAAGTTAAATCTTTTTTTTTTTCTTTTGTTAGGTTGTAGCTGGCAATGAGAAGTAAAATGCAGGCGAGGTCACAGGTGTTCTTTAACGTATGATAGTGTCTTCTTTAAACTATTTCAAAAGTAAAGAAGAAAGCAAAATGTGATAATTTGTAGAAAAAAAACAGAAGCAAAAGGAGCTAATCAAGAAATATGTCAAGAAAAAAGGATTAATGAGACTAACTCTTGACAGGGTCCATTGATGTAGACCTGAAGCTAGGAATTATGGCTAAAAGTATCTCCTAAAAGTACCTCCATTTATCTAGGGAGGAAGATTCCTTTTGTAGTGCAGGCGCACTAAGGTAACTTCTGACCACCAATTGACCCCAGTGCCGACATTAACATGGGATTGTGAAAGATAGAACAAGATTCGTTGTAGCTGGAGAAAACGCCCGTTTATTGAGGAACAGCTCTGCATATTTATAGAGCCGGGGGTGGTTTGACAGTTATGTCAGTTTAAAGGTTGAACAGTTTGACAGTTGGCATGGGGTGCTTTCTGATTGGTGGGTAAGATCATGTGAGCCAGCAGGGCTAGTCTGATTGGTGGGTAAGGATCATGTGAGCCAGCAGGGCTCACCATTGGATGGCTCTTCTCAGGGGAAGACAGAGGGTTTGAGAAGCCAGGTCATCCTGCAGCTAATTTTGTTTGGCATGCCCTGCACACCAGCCTGTTCTGCCCCTAACACCCTCAATTCCACTCTTCATTCCTAGTCCAATCTAGCTCCCTCCCCTCTCTATTAAGGCTGCTCTTCAAACTCTCTCCTACCTGGGTGTCTCTGAAACGAGCTTGCTTCTCTCTTTACCTTTCTTGAAATATCCCAGCTTTCCCTAGTCACATCCAAGAAAGTATGGACTTTGAAATAAAGAAGGCAGCTTCTCCCACACTCTGAACTAAGGCGGCCATGGGAGGATGATGGCCCATTGTTACCAGATTTCCCTTTGAGAGCAGTCAGATCTCTCCAGGTTTTATGTGAAACACCTCAACCTTAAATACTGACATTTGAAATTCTTACGAAACTGGGAGGGTAAACAAAATACACATGTTCCTCCTTAGGCCCAGAAGGCAACTGATAAAGTGCTCTCTTATGATCACACTTATTCAGGGGTCATCATGCTCCAGACACCTAAGTTGTTTGTTAGAAGGACAACACACAATGGTCCCACTACCAGCCAGATCCAAGCAAGTAGGGGGTCTGTAAGGAGGAGAAGGGGGTCTGGCTGGAGGGGGCCCTTAGGGTCACTTGCTTTGAATCTCCAGACATAGAGTGAAGAGAGGACCAAAGAGGGGCCAGAAATGAGGGGGGGCATTGACAAGAGTACTTAATGACAGGTGATAATCTTGGCTCTCCTGATGAAGGGGTAGGAGTGCCAGGCTTAAGCCTGGAAATATGAATCCATGGGGTAAGTTGGTTATTAGACAGCTTGAGTTTGGCCACCAAGGGAGTGCACATAATCACCTGAGCAGGACCCTCCCATTTTGGTTTTAGAGGGGGCTTTTACCCAGGTGGGCAATAGTAAACAAGTTGACCAGGTGTTAAGGAGGTAGGGTTTTGAAAGAGACTGGGGTCAGGAAGGAGCCAGTCTTGATAGCGCCAGAGTTCAGAGCGTAGATGGAAGAGGAAGGGCAGGGCATCTGTAGGCAATCCGGGAGGAACAAGGGGACAGCCATACATGACTTCGAAAGGTGAGAGATTAGAAGGCTTCTTCGGCAAGGTCCTAATGTGCAATAAAGCCAAGGGGAGCACCTTTACCCAGTCCAGGCTTAATTCCATGGTGAGCTTGGTGAGGGTCTCTTTATGGGACTGATTGGTCCTTTCAACCTCCACAGAAGCCTGGGGGTGGCAAGGGCAATGGAAATGCCAAGGGAGTGATATCGCATGAGTCAGTCCCTGAGTTACCTTCGAGGTGAATTCTGGGCCATTGTCTGATTGGATAGAAGTGGGCATCCTGAAACGGGGGATTAGGTGAGTAAGCAATAGATCAATTACCGTAGAGGCCAGTTTGTTAGAAGTGGGAAAAGCTTCAACCCATCCCAAAAAAGTATATGACCGTGGACCTGATGAGAAGGGAAAAGTTTAGGTTTTATTGGTTCTCTGGCAGATCTGACAAGTGGAAGTGATCTGTTGTAGGAGGGTTTTATCACGTGGGGGAAAGGGTGAAAAAGGAGTGAAGGAAAGTAGTGAGACTCTGTGGACTAGAATGGAATAGACAGTGAAGAAACTGGAAGAGTTGTTGGTGATCTTTGGGCTGATCCCTGGTGGTAACGAAGAGTAAAGCTCTGGAGGGCGGCTGATGGAGACGCTTGATTGGCCTTGGAATTCCCCATAGTAGTAAGGGAGGAGTCAGTTTGGTGGGCCTTGCAATGGATTATTCCCAGTTGGGAAGGCAGCCTGGAGGCTTGTAGTATACCAGAAATAAATGTGGAATTAATGACTGCCATCCCTCTGGTGGTCAATACCCCCTTTCTTTCCAAATGGCTTCATGGGAGATCAGGATATTGAAGATGTATTATATAGGGAGAGGGTTTTTCCCTCCGCTAGCTCACATGCCCTTGTGGCAGCTATGAGTTCAGCTTGTTGGTTGGTGGTATTGGGTGGGAAAGGTTTTGCCTCTATGATGGATGAGATGGAAATGACAGCATACCCCGCCACTTTAACCCCTTCATGTATAAAGGAGCCACCATCTGAGAACCAGACGAAGTCTGAAGAGGACAGGGTCCCTCAGAATGGTGGTAGGGCAGGGTAAAATCGTACCTCCCGGCATCTGTGGATGGGATCTTGTGAGGGAGAAGATGGGAGGAGGGAGGCAGGGTTTAATGGAGAGCAGGGCTGAAAAGAGATGGAGGGATTTTTAAGGAGAGACAAGGAGGGATAGAACCCTGGAAGGAGGAAGTGACTGTAGCCCCTTGTAAGTGAGGAAATCCTTTAGATGGTGAGGAGATAAGATGGTTATCAGGGAGCCAAAGGTAAGCTTGTGTGCTTCTTTCTGGAGGTCATGGGCTGCTGCTAGGGCTCTGAGGCATGGGGGCCAGCCCTGACGGTGAGGTTGGATAGGTAGGCCACTGGTGCAAATGTGGGGCCATATTCCTGACCCAGAATGCCCAGACTTTGTCCCTGTTTCTCATATTCATAGAGGGTGAAGGGTTGGGAGAGGTCAGGGAGATGCAGGGCGGGTGCCCGGAGGAAAGCCTTTTTAAAGGGCTTCCCTACCACTGAGGGTAGGGGTTCATCTTGGGGGACCTTGGCCAGATTATATAGCGGCCTGGCAAGGAGGGAGAATCCAGGCCCTGAAGTACCCAGCCAAACCCAAGAAGGAGAGTATGTCATCTTTGGTCTTTGGTGTAGGTATAGACCCAATAAGCTGTTTTCTGTCTACTGTAATGGCCTTTTTCCCTTGAGAGATATGTGACCCCTTAACATGCTATTTGGGCCTTTTGTGAAGAGGCCTGATATCCCTTTAAGGCCAAGAAAGTAGGAGAACTGTGTCATCTGCTGAGCGCCCTTTGGACGGGCTAGAAGAATTTGTAGAGGTTTGCAAGAGATGCACAGATCAGGATTGGATTGGAGCAAGAAGAAAGCCCAGACATAAGTGATCTCTACCCATTTTTTTTGAATGCTCACAGTAATTGTAGAGATCCCTTGGAGGGATCCAGGGACCCAAAAAGGGGCCATCTACTTTGGTTGTCTAAGGGATAAGTGGGCCAGGCCTGGGTGCTATATTTGATCCAAGAGGCATTTTAGGGGAGAGCTGACTGGCAGAGAGGATGCATTACCCATGTAAAGAGGAGGGAAGAGGACGCAGAGAAGGAGGAAACTGATTTATTGGCAAAAGGGGCGTCCCTGCTAGAGCCAAAAAATCAGGAGTGCCTAAGTGGCAGGTTCAAGCTGCAGAGATTGGTCATCACCGAATCCTGACAGTCGAAGCTTTCATCCTGGATGGAGCTGGAGCCATGGGAGACCTTGGCCAAGGCTTTTTGGGACCCCTCCTGGAGAGGCCGGATACTCCCAGGGCCGGAAAGAGGGGAGAGGCAGGACAAGAGAGTGGAAGGAGAGGGTAAACGTCTCTCTAACGGCCGAGTCTTAAAGGTGAGAGGACCAGGACTTTAGGAATCTGCCCAAGGAAGGAGTCCCTGAGGGCCACTGTAGCCTTAAAGGCTGTGGTGGGGTGCTATCTTCCTGCAGGTTAGTAAAGAGATTTGCCAAGGATAATCAACATATTGCAAGAGGAGGTTAGGGACACTGAGGGTGAAAAGATTGGAGGTCAAAGGTCAAGGTTTGTCCAAAGAGGTGTGGACTATCTCGAAATCCCTGAGGAAGGACAGTCCAGGTTAGTTGTGGAGAATGTCTGGTGGTGGGATCTGTCCAGGTAAAGGCAAAAAGATCTTGTGATTCGGGGGCAAGGGGAATGGAGAAGAAAGCATCCTTTAAATCTATGACCAAGAAGTGGGTGGCAGTGTGGGGGATCTGAGACAGCAGGGTGTATGGGTTGGGAACCAAAGGATGTATGGGCCTAAAGGAGGTGTTGATGAGTCGTAGGTCCTGAACTAAGCGATAGGACCCGTTGGGATTTTTTACCGCTAGTATGGGAGTATTGTAAGGGGAACAAGCAGGACAGAGGTACCCCTTGCTAAGAAGGTCCTGAATAATAGGTTGTAGGCCCAGAAGAGCTTTTGTCGACAGGAGGTTGAGCCTGATTGGGGAAGGTGTTAGGATCTTTACTAGTGGGCAGGAAACGGTGGAGGGGTGTGGGTATCCCATACAATCGGGTCAACCAGGTTCATAGGTAAGGGGTAGTGATCCTTTTTAGTATGGTGTTCTGCCAAAAGGGCCAGAAAAGATGAACAGGCCAATTCTGGGGCCTGACTGATGCCAGGGGCCCAGATGTTGATTGTTGTATTGAATTTAGAGAGAATATCTCGGCCGAGCAAAGGAACTGGACATTGGGGCATAACTAGGAATGTCTGAGAGAATGGGAAGTTGTCTACAGAACAGAGTAATAGGGGAGTCTTTCTTGGATAGATGGTCTTTCCTCCTACCCCGACAATAGGAGAGGTGGACGGCACTGTTTGCCCCCAGAATTCTGTCAGGACTGAGAAGGTAGCCCCGGTGTCAAGAAGAAAATCAACCTTGTGTCCATCCACCTGAATCTGCACCCTGGGTTCCTGTCTATTGATAGTTTCAGCCAGGGAAAAGGACCCAAAGCACCGTCAATTGATTGCCATGCCCAGAAGGTTGGAGGGTTCCCTGGCCATAGGCCTCCTATGGGATCTAGGACAGTCAGAGCCCTAATGACCTTGTTGTTGACATTTAGGGCATGGGGTACTCGGAGTGTGTGGTACGGGGCATGCCCTGGCCCAATGTCCCTCCTTGCCACACTTGAAGCAGGTGCCGGGGGGAGGGGGGGTTTCAGTGATGGGCAGCAACACAAGGAAGCACCCTGCAGGACCTGGGCAAGCATCTGAAATTTCTCAGTCTGGGTGGTGGCAGGGCCTTGCTCGAGCTTTTTTAATTTGGCCCGGATGCGAGAGGAAATATGTCATAAGGACATGATGGCCATCTGGGGTTTTGGGATCTAGGTTACTGCTGAAGGGCTTTCATAAGCCGATCCAGAAATTCCAATGGGGTCTCTTGTAATTTTTGGAAATTGACAGCTTTACATGCCGCTTTTTTGAGCCCAGCAATAATATATGCAGAGAATCGGTCCCTACTCTATATGACAGTTTGTGTATAATCCCAGTCGGGAGTTTGATCTGGGGCAGCAAGTGGCCCCAGAGCGTGATTGGGATTAACTCAGTGAGTTTCATCATCATAGGCTCTGGCAAGTTCCCAGACTCTGGTATGTTCCTCAAGAAGGAGAGTATTAGCCATTAACATATAAGTGAGGCTATAAGCCTGGAGGACCCATTGAAACTCTCTTCGGTGGTGAATGAGCCCAACCTTCGCTGTTGTTGTGTGAGGTCATTCATAGAGAATGGGACATGTACTGGATAATGCCCTCAGGTCCAGCAACTTCTCTTAAGGTGGCCATGGTTTGTGGGACTAGGGAGCGGGATCTAGTTTGGGGGAAACTAAAGGTGTTGGCTGAGTCAGGGGGAGCACCTGAGGGACTGGACAGAGCCCTCAGGGGAGGTCGGTAGGAGGGGGTTCATCTGCCGGATAGGTCAGAGTGAGAGCGAAGAAGAGAAAAAGCCTCAACATAGGGGATCTCCTTCCACATTTTCGAGCGCTCACAGAAGTTAAACAGATTTCTGAGAATTGCGGGATCTAGGGATCTTCCTGGGGGCCAAGAACTTTGATTGTCTAATTGATAGTAAGGCCAATCTTGTGTGCAGAATTTAATAAGGGGGAGACTGTAGGGAGGGAAGAAGAGGCCCCCATAGGTCAGGAGATGGACAAGGGTGATTGAGAAAGAGAGAGAGAGAGAGAGAGAGAGAGAGAGAGAGAGAGGTGCCTGTTCTTCCACTCCTCAGGATCTCCTGCTCATGAACCAGGTTCCAGAGAGTCTAACATGACTGTGAAGGTCATGGTGGGGTGCATTCTCTCCTCCAGATTGGGCGTCAGAGGTTTGCCAGATGATCAAGGTCAAAGTCCCTGCATATAGCCCATCTGAAGTTGGATACCTGATAGGGGAACTCACCTACTGAAGAGCCAGTGTTGTGTGAGTAGTAGCAGTGCTCGAAACAGTGGACGAGGATGGCAAGCCTTGAGAGAGGGGGCCCTGGAGCAGCAAGGCATTCCTCCTCCCTGGTTTGGGCACCAATGAAAGAACAAACAAGGCGTGTCGTCCTCAGAGAAAATGCCCGTTTATTGAAGAACAGCTCTGCACATTTATAGAGCCGGGGGTGGTATGACAGTTTAATGGTTGAACGGTTTGAGAGTTGGCATGGGTGCTTTCTGATTGGTGGGTAAGGATCATGTGAGCCAGCAGGGCTAGTCTGATTGGTGGGTGAGGATCATGTGAGCCAGCAGGGCTCACCATTAAACAGCTCTTCTCGGGGGATGAGAAGTTAGTCTTTGGAGCCGGGGCAACTCCCAACATTGACTGACTTATAGATGAAGCCCCCCTAAATAGAATAGCCACCACGACAGTTCTGGAGAGGACCAACTAAGGTCTAAAACTCCTCCACGTGACGTGAAGGAAGAGTGGAATACCTAATTGGCAAAGAGTACAGAAGGTGGTCCTCAGTTCTCCTGGTAAACATCAAATAGGAATGAAATTGGGGGTAGCATTGTTTACTTTGTCATTCTCTACTTGGAGATGACCAATTCTCTCCCTTGAGAATGCTTTTTGCTAATCCCTCACTTTTTTTTTTTCACCTCACTTTCTCTTCTAATAAAGTTCTCTTGTCTGACTTTTGGTGTCTGACTTTAAATTTTCTTTCATCAGAACACAAGAACCGAAGTTTGGAGTTTCAGATCCCAGCTCTCCTGTGGCACTTTTACTAAGATAACTCAAAATATTAGTAACCAGAGGAGAAAGCCTCTTCCTCAACATGTGCCAGATAACAGGAAGTGCTTTACAGGATACAGGCCACATATGGAGAGACTGTTCCGGCTCTGGAGCTATGGAAGGATCTTGGCTCTAGGGTTCACCAACTGTGGGCTCTTAGGAAAGTTCCTTCATTTTTTTGAGCCTCGGCTTCCCCTTATAAAAGAGAAAATTAATTCTCCCTCCTAAAGTTCTGTGAGGAAGAATGAGAGCAGTGATATGAAAGGCACTTTGTTTTCTGGTTCCAGGCACACAGCCACCCAGAGAGTCTCCATGAAATGAATGAGTTCTGTGTGCAAAGGAAAGTGGATGCACCCTCAGGGTGACAGTGAGGACAGGAGCACACTAAAATGCAGGAGGAAGGTGCTTGTGGTCAGAAAAAGCTGTGTTCCCTGGGTGCCATGGTGGGCATCTTTCATGCTTTATCTCACTAATCTAATGGTCACTCTGTGTAGTAAGGACTTTCCTCATCTAGTAACAGAAAAAAATGGTGGTAGCTAAAGTGATATAACACGGTGACAAAGCTATTTAGTAGTAGACGGAACTTGCCAAACATTTTGTAAGATTTGAGGCTAGAGATGTGAATTTGGGATGGCTCTAGGAACTTAAAGTTTAGTGGGAGTAAGAAAGTGAAAGTGAGAAGGAAAGGGAGGGTGAGAGACATGGTGTAAGGGATGATAGGGACAGAGATATTAGATTGGGATAAATATGCCCAATGTGCAAGTTTGTGCAAATATGGGTTGGAAAATAGCATATGATCATTAATCAAAATTCCTTTCAAACTTTCTATTCAAGAATGAACCCTAAGTAGACCCTCCCTCTGTTTTTTGTCTACCTGGATCTGGTCCAGCTGTAGCAGTTGTACCAGACAGAAAGGCTCAATTCCTGCAATTATCTGTGGCATCCCTCCCCATCTCCATCTCTACACACTTAACATTCCACCATGATGCTCTTAGAGCCCTGGACCTAACATTGGTTCCATCAGAGCAGACTCAATGGATGCAGTCTCATCCCACCATCCTGTATTCATCTTAAAGACAAAGCCTGAGCTTAGTTCTTCCATTTTTCTTTTGATCCAGAGTCCTGGGTTAATCTCCATTCATTTCTAGGAGTCTATCCTATCTTGCTAGCAAGGGAAAAGCCAAAACTTACAAGTCATTTCTTCTAAGAAATGGTAGTAATGGTCCACACATGTAAAATTTGTTATTTCTTCTTGATGAAAGCCTGGACAACATTTTTAACCCTTACAAGAATTCACTGGCTAATTTAGAACTTCAATTAAGATTTTTTTTTTTTTTGGTTTAGCTGAAAATCTCAAGTTAAGTGACTCCTAACTGGCAATGCATATAATCTAGAATCTAACTTTTATTTGGAAGGATTCAGACCTTCAACACTATTTACTGAAATGAACTACAGTATTCCATCTTTACGAGTTCTCTACCCATGTGTACTTTTGTTCATCAGAACTGGATCAAAACCTTTCATGGAAGTATCAACTTTGTAAACATGGATAGGTTAAATTACCTCCTAGAGCTGTAGAAGTGATTATTGCAGTGTTCAGCAATTCCTAAATGTACCTGGTCTCTCAGCCAATTCAATATATGGTTTGAATGATCTAGAGTGCACCTGAGATTTCGTAAGGCAGAGAAAACTTTTCAATAGATAACATTAAACAAGTCATTTAAAAACAATTTTAAAACAGAGAGTAAAGGAAGAAAAGAGGTTAAAATTTATGAGATAATCCAGAAGGCTAAAATAGGCTTAAGATGAGAAATGAAAATAAAAAAAGAAAAAGGATTGACATAGAAGTTATAAAAGGCAAACAAAAAGAAATGGGGATGGGAAATTCAACAGTGGGAATAAAAACTCCAACTGTAGGATTAAGCATTTAAAAAACAAGGTGTAATTAAATGAATGTTTAGAATAAACAAAATTAAAGTGAAAGGTTAATGAGACAAGAGATTGAACTACTATGACCAAAAGATTCTAACTTAATTTAAGTTCTTAAACTTAAGAGACAGCAGAACAAAGACACAAAAAGAGACGAAAAGAAAGAAAAGGACCAGGGTAACAATTCACACTTCAAGCAGCAGAAGGTAAGAGATTTTATTTTTGAGTTGTCACTAGCACTGAGCCATATACGTGTGCACGTGTGTGTGTGTGTGTGTGTGTCATCCAAAAATTCATGCTGCTTTTGTTTTTTTTCTCAGATTTAACACTTTTCCTTCTATCTACATGTTGTATTTTTCAATCACCTGTTTATGTCTTTCAAACATTTTTGTATGGGGTGTTCAACCTTTTTCCTATTGATACATAGAACCCCTAGTAAGAAGTCACTAATATAATTTTATCGTTATTATGGACAAATCTAGAAATATATACTAATGTCCTATAGAGGTATTGATGAGTATCTGTGTGAGTGTATGTGAATGTGTGTGTGTATGTGAAGAGGTGGCAGGGTGGGCACAAGGAGAGGTAAGATTCTCTCTCCTGCTAAGTGGTCAAGGACCTAGGAATTAAACCAGAGACTCTATGTCTAATAGAAGAAAAAGTAGGCCCAAATATCCATCATATAGGATTAGGCCCCTACTTCCTTAATAAGACTCCTATAGCACAAGAATTAAAATCAAGAATTAATAAATGGAATGGATTCAAACTAAAAAGCTTCCTTTCAGCAAAAGAAACAATTAGGGAGGTGAATAGAGAGCCTACAGCTTGGGAGCAAATTTTTACCATACGCACATCAGATAGAGCACTAATCTCTAGGGTATATAAAGAACTCAAAAAACTAAACACCAAAAAAAACAAATAACCCAATCAATAAATGGGCCAAGGACCTGAACAGACACTTCTCAGAAGGTAATATACAATCAATCAACAAATATATATATATAAATGTACAACCATCTCTAGCAATTAGAGAAATGCAAATCAAAACTACTCTTAAGATTTCTTCTTACTCCAGTCAGAATGGCAGCTATTAAGAATAAAAATAACAATAAATTTTGGCAAGGATGTGGGGGAAAAGGCACACTCATATATTGCTGGTGGGACTGCAAAATGGTGCAGCCAATATGGAAAGCAGTATGGAGATTCCTTGGAAAACTGGGAATGGAACCACCTTAGACCCAGCTATCCCACTCCTTGGTCTATACTCAAAGGACTTAAAAACCGCATACTACAGGGACACGGCCATATCAATGTTTATTGCAGCACAATTCACAATAGCTAAACTGTGGAACCAACCTAGATGCCCTTCAGTAGATGAGTGGATAAAGAAAATGTGGGATATATACACAATGGAATATTACTCAGCAATACAATAGAACAAAATCATGACATTTCCAGGTAAATGGATGGAGTTGGAGAATATAATGCTAAGTGAAGTTAGCCAATCCCCAAAAACCAAATGCCGAATGTTTTCTCTGATATAAGGAGGCTGATTCATAGTGGGGTTGGGAGGGGGAGTATGGGAAGATTAGACAAACTCTATATAGAGAAAAGGGGAGGGAGAGGGAGGAAGGGGGAAAGGGGTATAAAAAAGATGGAGGAATGAGATGGATATCATTACACTAAGTAATGTATGAACACACAAACACACACACAATATTCTCTCAATGTGTATCTGTTGCTTTTATCAAAAAAGCATTTTTTATCCCATAAAGAAAAAGAAATGAAGTTTTATAACAGTGGTTCTTATCTTTTTGAGTATGGAATCTTTGAAAATCTAGTATATGTCATGGATCTGCTCTCCAGTAAAACCTTGTACAACTAAATACAGTTGTGCATGACTGTATATACTCTTGCTAAGCATAATGGTCTCACAGGTCACCTCTTGAGAAAGAGCGACTGTACAGAAAAAAAGTGCAATGCATAGCACATGAAATATGCTGTAATGCTGGCAGAAAGGGGTGTGAGGTATTGCAGGAAGAGATGAATTTCCACCACAGATATCAGAGAATACTTGAGCCAGATATTGAAAATTGTATTTGAGCCAGATCTTAAATGAAGGCAAGGATATCAGCAAAAGGGCATTCATTATGAAGACAGAGACACTTTCCGTTGTGGGCACTGCACATACAAATGCAAAGGGAGAAAATGTGGGTGTCTGGGAAAAAAGGACTCACTCTGTCTGACTGGAGTGAAAGGTTCATTGAAGAGCATGACCTATGCTGAAGGTCTAGGCCCAGCACTGGGGGATTCAATAAGTCCTTAACTTCAAGAAGCTCACAATCTAACGGAGTCTACAGATAAGTTCTTATTGTTACTATTCCATCCTTAAGTTGTTTGGTGTGGGAAAGTATAGAAGCACACAGAGAAAAGAGTTTCTTCTCAGGTGCCAAGGAAGATGGGTGACAGTGCTGATGTGGTAATCTTTAGACACAGGAGTGAAATATTTGGATCTTACTTGGTAACAGATAACAGAGCCTGGAAATATCTGAGTAGGAGAGGTGAAGTGCGCTAAGAGTCTAGACTTAGGAGTCACACAACCTGTTTGAATCCAGGTCTGCTTCTTATTTCATGTGTAATTTGGGGATAAATTATTTAACTTTTCTGTGTTTTGGTTTCTAATTCTATAAAATAGGGAATATTACTAGTTCCTATCTTTAGGATTATTGTGATAAGTAACCATAATAATAAAATTAATAATGAAACTATTACTACTAATATTTCAGGGGGTATAATTTAGGAAGAGGGCTCTGATAATGGCAGCATCTAAGGAATGGAGGGACAGAGACCAGAGAGGGGGCTGATGGGACTCATCCAGCAACCAGGACAGATAAATGATGCCCAGCCTGTAACCAAAACTAGCTTTTCTATGAGCTATTTCAGAAAAGGGAAGAATAACAAATATAGAAATACAGAAATAAGCACATCTACATGCTAGGCATCCTGGCAATAACTTGATATTCATAAACTTATTTTATACTTATAATAATCCCACATAGTATACCTAGTTTTCAGAAAAAAAGAGGCACAAAGATTTAGCACATAGCTAGTGGAAATAAATGTTGGGCTCTTTACAGTGCCCTCTGTAGGCCTCATCCTTCATTGAAGGGATAAAGATATTTTCTTTCTGTTCCTCTCAGTGATGGAGCTGCCTAGGTTTTAGCTGGCATCATAATTATATCTCTAAGCCTCTCTAGGTGTAACCAGTGGGATGTGAGTAGGGGTTATGTGTGCATCTTCTGGGTGAAAGCCTTAAATGAAAACTGCTTGCTCACCACCTCCATTTCCCCTTCTCATGAGCCAGAACCCACACATGATAGTGTTGGTGAAGGACCAGAGCAACAGCATAGAAGGAACTGGAGATTTTGGATGATATTGTGGTACAGAACAGCCTCTCTATCCTGGACTTCCTGCCTATATCTGAACTCTTTTGTAAGAGAGAAAGAAATTTCAATCCTGTTGAAGCCATTGTATTTTGGGTCTCTTTGTTATAAGCAGCTTGCTGTGCCTGCTAACTAATAAATTGACCCATCTTATGTACAGTTCTTCCACTTAGCCCAATAAGACTTTCTTTCATTTAAATACAGGTTCCTATAATAAGCCATCTAGCAGTGATGGTGAAAATTTACAAAGTGTGAGGGGGAGGGAAAGCAAAGTTCCCCACATGCCACACAAACAGGCCAGTTTCTTCATGGTCTCCTCACTGTGTTTTAGTTCATGCCACATCCCCATTTAAAATATCCTATCATTTTAATCCATTCACCTCCAGAAATTCCTTTAAAATTCAATCCAATTAATTCCAACATTCCACAAAAGGTTGTCTTCAGGATTTCCCATCCACAGTGATCCCATTTCCTAGTATCCATTTGGGTTACAGGAGTTTGTAAAACTCTCTTCATCAGACACTGTCTTGGGCTGTGCCTGGCATGGTAAGTACTTAATAAATGTTTGTTGAAGAAATACATGTACAAATAAATAGCTTATAACTATGTCATGAAAAGTCAATTATTCTCTACTAACATCATGCAGAATCAAGTAGCATAGGAGACAATAAGTTTTAAGTCAAATATTCTTGGATTCAAGACCTTGCTTTGCCATTATCCTCTGAATAACCTGGGAAAATCACATTACATTTGTTCTCAGTTTTCTCAGTGGTAAATGGAAATGCCACCAGATGGTACCTAAAATTTAAACCTATCATGAAGGTTAAACGAAGAGGAACATAAAAATTCTGACACAAGACCTATCAGGTTCTATTATATGCACAACTATATAATCTATCAATAAAAATGTGGAAAAAAGACCTTAATACTTATTGTTTCCCAATTTCATGAAGATAAATTTAATAGTATTATTACTAAATTATGCCATTTAATTTTATTTGCTTTACATCAGAAATATAAAAATGCAAACCTAAATAAAATAAAAACTAAATTGTGATTTAAAAAATCATTGGACTGGGAATAAGATCCTAGTCTCAGTTTCATCAACTAGCTAGAGTTTTCGGTTGATTTTGTGGTACTGAGAATTAATCCCAGAGGAACTCTACCACTGTGCCACATCTCCATCCCTTTTTATATTTTATTTTGAGACAGAATCTCACTGAAATTGCCCAGGTTGGCCTCAAACTTGCAATCCTTCTTATGAGTAGGTGCAATTATATCTCATCACTAGCCAGTTCTGTGACATTAGGATAATCATTTAACTTCTCTAGTCCCATCTATCCTAATAGAAAAAGAAGGACATAGATCAAACTTCTTAATCTAGAACAATTATCACAGACAAAACTCCAAGATAATCCTACTACCTTTAGCCAAAAGACTAGGAAAAGAGGAGCCCAACAGGACAGAAACATTTGAGTCTCCTAATTCTCTGTCCTGGAGGCAAACATCATGAAGATGTGGCCTTCCTTGCCCCTGAAGGGTGTAGCTGCAGTGGAAAGCATGGTACAACCTCATCTTTCACCCTCTCCTTATGTCCTATCTCTGCAGAATTGTGATTTCACCCCTGAACTCCAGTAAAGATTCTCTAAAGGACATAGTTCTAATCTCCACCTTCTCCTACAGTGATAAGGAATTATTCTTCCCTATGGTACAGATGTGGGAAGACCTTTGACTTCTTCCTCTGAAGAAAGGCAGAAGTTTTCTTATTCCTGGGGTACCGCCCTTCTGCCTCTATTTTCCAAGAAAACCTGTTCTTCCAAGAAACTCCCAACCTAGAATTCTAGGTCCAGTGAAAATAGACTTCAGAAAGGAAGGTGAAATAAACATATTTTGAGATGAAAGAAAGTTAAGAGAATTATTTGCCAGCAACCCAGCTCTGAAAGAATAGCTAAGGAAAGTTCTTCACATCGTAAAGGAAATTATAAACTTGGAACCAGAGAAACGAAGAAAAAGCAACAAATTGTATAAATAAATGGATAAGTACAATAGACTGTTCTTGCTTTTTTAAAATTGCATCTGACATTTAAAAGCAAAATTATAATATTGTGGTTCTCAGTGCATGTAGATATAATGTTTAAGACAATTATATAGTGTGAAGTTCAAGGGTCCTAAATTGTTATGTCTGTCTTTCACTTGAAGTGGAAAATTCTTGCACTGGTGGATTCCGTTAAGCTACTAATGTAGCTCATAATATTTAGAGCAACCACATTTAAAAAGAAATATGCTTCAAAACACTACAGATGAATAAAAATTGACTTATAAGAGAAGTTCCAAGTAGCTCACAGAAAGACACGAAAGGGGAAACAAGAATGAAAAACAGAGCAACAAACAAACAACCCTGGAAAAAAATAAATAAATGGTAGACTTAAACACTAACACAGCAATGAATACATTAAATAGAAATGTCCTACCTTGACCTATTTAAGGATAGAGATAGGCATAATTTTTTAAAAAATCAACCAAGTATATGTTGTCTACAAGAATTCATTTCAAATATGATTATAAAGTGGGTTAAAAGTAAGACAGTAAATAAGCAAATACTACTCACATAATAATCAAAAGACAGCTGATATGGCTATATTATATAAAATAAAGTTAGGTCAAAGAAAATTACCAGGGATAAAGAAGGACATTACAAGAAAAAAAGAATTTCAATAATGTTTAAGAAGAAAACAAATGAGTTAAGAAGAAAGGTAACCTAGGTAGCACATTTAAAAAGTAAACAGTTAATTCTCCTGCACCGCTAGAAAGGGCAGGTAGGTAGAATGATGCCACATGTCTGGTAAGGTAAACAAAGCTCAAAGTGGGATTTAGCAGGTTAGCAGCACTAGCTGCCCAGCCACCCATCCTCTTGCCCCAGGTCCCCAGAAAGTCCCTTGTCCTGCAAGTCAGGGTTAGCATATGGACGCAGTCGGGCACCTTCGCCCCTTCCTACCTTTTGAACATCCAAGTGCGAATTCTCCATGTTAACTTCAAATAAGTTGCCAAACACGGGTAGAGGCCAGGGCCCTGGTGGGTAGTTCTTTGGGCGCCGCCTTTTGAAGACAACAAACAACAGAAAGACGACAGCACCCACCAGCAAAGTCCGGGCCTGGAGCCTTGCCCAGAAGGCGGTCGCCAGAGAGACCACCTCCGCGAGCATGGCTCAGAAAGCTGCTGGCTCTTCTAGAATGCAAATATTCTGCTCTAGTTGTCTCCTGCTGTCAGTGTAGCCCCTTGCTCCTACGCCCCGCCCCGCGCCCCGCCCTCCGCCCGCCTCCGCCCCGCCTCCGCCCAGCCTTCCGCCCTGCCTTCCGCCAGGCCCCTCCTTCCCAGGGCCCCTCCTTCCGGCTCTTCTCCAGTGCTCCGCCAAGTCAAGCCACGCCCCCTGACTCCCTCTGCCTTTTACCCAGCCCAGTTCTTGGCAGTGAAAATGCCTGGAGCTGAGATTCTTGGGCTGCAACATAATTGAAAAATACTTGGCTAGGACCGGTTTCTTTTCGATTTAGAAAGTCCTCCTTTCTCGGAGACCGTTGAGATTCTTAGGTTATGATTCTCTCAGGTTATGCATCTCAGAGAGCGCCACAAACATTTGAGCTGCTGTTTTCCAAACACCCTCTCACCCTGTGACCAGAACCATGTCTAGTAAACAGAAGTGACAGCAGCATCCAACATTTCTTGGCTTCTTAATATACGCCATAAAGCATACTTAGCTCTTTACATAAATCACTTTGCTTAGATAGAATTATGCAGGAAATGATCTTGTTAGTTCTATCTTGCAGTTGAGGAAACAGTAAGTACTAAGGTTAAGTACTAAGAACATGGGGTGAATAAGACAATCTACAGGTCTAAAACACATCTAAGAAGGTCCTGTATTTGAAAGTGTTCTGAAGATTCAAAAGCATTACATCAAAGCTCTAAGCACTGAGTATCATCCACAGTAGGAGCTTAATTAACATTTGTTTAAGGAATGTCTTAGTCCTGATTCTTTTTGGTCTGCCCTGTGAAGATCCCTCAGAAGCCCCAAGAGTGTTAGGATTCCAGGAACCAACCTTCCATGTCATCCAATGGTGCCTACCTGTGTCTCACCATTTGTGAGATATTCAAAACCTGCAGCATGATTCTGGAATACTAATCGTGTACTAAATGTAAAAATACACATTCTATTTTTTTTTCTTAAAAAATAAAGGAGAATTTCCTATCTTTCCAATATGGAGAAGAAGGTGGGGTGGTAGTTAGAGCTTACTTTGTATTCTCCCAGTCCAAAATTTCCTGTTTTAATACAGTAACTATATATCCATATGATATTTCTATATTTACATATGTTGGAAGAAATTTTCTAAAATTGTTTTTTTAATTAAGCTCTGTATTATGTAATATTATCCTGAATGCTTTACATATGAAATTAATTCATTCAATTTGAATAGAAGTTTTCCAGAGTCAATCAGGGGAAAACTCAGGCAATCTTCCATTACTACCTCACAATTTCTTTACTTATTATTTCCATATCAATGGGTATTTAAGTTTGTTATTCATTTCTTCCTTTTTAATTTTTTTTTTTTGCATTACAAATAATGCTACAGGGGAATAACTGCATAATGCATAATGTCACCCTGAGGAGCTCTCCTGACCCTCTTCTTATGGAAAAATCATAATATCTAAAAAAATTATTTATAAAATCCCAACCACTTTAAGTTTTTGAACATTAATTTAAGGGCATAGAACAAATTAAGAAATTTATTTTTTTAATCTACTAAATCTTGGTAAAAAGCAGCCAGAGTCTAAATCATTTTCCTTTTCAAGTCCCAGGTCAGTGGGCCAGAAGCTCTGTTCTAGGCATGTGAAACCAAGAGCACTGTCCCTAAATCCCAGTTGATAGACACAGTATCTCTCTGAGGGGGAAAGGCTATCAGTTCTTCTCATACTCTTCCCCCAAACTCCATGCTACAGAAGCTCTATTCTAGGCAAGAGTGACAGAGAAGTCTGGGAATATCCTTCTCCTTCTGGCCCCCACTTGTAGGGCAGGAATTTTTTTCTCGAAAGGATGAGAATACTGGGCCAGATTGGCTTCATCCCAGCTGGTTTATACAACAAAGTTCCAACTCTGGGAAAGATTAACCTCAAAGATCCTGAATGCCCTACACAACAGAGATGGGGGTGGCAAGCAATTAAGAGGAGACTGGTATCTCCATGAAAACAATCGCTAAACTGCTGGCTAGCTAGAAGTTTTCCAGGGTCAATCTGGGGAAAAGACAGCTAAAAAGAGCCTTCTGGAGGACAAACAAAATTCAAGGACTGACTTGAGAAGGGCTGGGAACTTAACTGGGTCAGACTGTCCTACAATTTGTTCCCCAGGGCATTGTTGAAAATAATAGAACAATCAGTCCTTAAAGACTCCCTACTTTTTACCCTCTGCCTCCTATGTCCACTTTTTATTTTATTTAACAAGTGTTACCTTCATGTTCCTTTTTTTCCCCAGGTTAAATGTAATGAATCTTTTACTTTTTTAGTTTAATATATCAATAAACTCAAGTATATTGGGACAGGGTAGAGTGTGGCTTACTCTCAGGAAAGTGAAGGATAGGATTACTTGGGCACCAATTGACCTTTGGTCACCACCCAGTTTATTGTGTTCCTTTTTGGTCTCTTATCTCCTGGGCCCTTGCCTGTTTGTGAACAGGCAATAAATCTCTGACCTTGCTCACTGAATCACTCTTGGACAATATTCTTTTTTTTTCTTTTTTGTTATTTGTGCATTTTTATGGTGCATTATTATTATAATAGTGGAATTCATTATCATTTATTTATAAATGCACAAAATATAAAATATAATTTGGTCAGTTTTGTTCCCCAGTACCTCCACTTTCCCTCTTTTTCTCCCTCTGGGTTGCCTTCCTGTACTCTGCTGTTTTCCCTTCTATTTTTACGAGACTCCCTCTTTCCCCCTTTATTCTCTCTAGTTTCCACCTATGAAAGGAAACACACAAATCTTGACTTTCTAAGTTTGGCTTATTTCACTTAACATGATGCTCTCAAGTTCCATCTGTTTTCCTGCAAATGACATAATTTCATTTTTTTAAAATTTAATTTGTTCTTTTTAGATATACATGGTAGTAGAGTGTATTTTGGCAAATTATACATACATGGAGTATAACTTATTCTATTCAGGATTCTATTCTTGTGGTTGTACATGATGTGGTGTTACCCTGACTTGCTCTCTTCCCTTTATTCCCCCCTTTCTAATCCAATGGGTTTCTATTCTTCCCCTCCTCACACTCCCTTGTTGTGGGTTAGCATCCAAATATCAAAGAGAACATTTGGCCTTTGTTTTTTTGGGACTGGCTTATTTCACTTAGCATGATATTCTCCAGCTCCATCCATTTACCAGCAAATGCCATAATTTAATTCTTCTTTATGGCTGAGCAATATTCCATTGTGTATATATATCACATTTTCTTTATCTGTTCATCTGTTGAAGGACACCTACACTAGTTCCATAGCTTGGCTATTGTGAATTAAGCTGCTATAAACAATGATGTGACCGGATCAATGTAGGATGCTGATTTTAAGTCCTTTGGGTATAGACCAAGGGGTGAGAAAACTGATCAAATCGTGGTTGCATTCCAAGTTTTCTGAGGAATCTCCATACTGCATCTCCAAACTGCTTTCCATAGCCGCTGCAACAGCAATGTTTGAGAGTACCTTTCTCCCCATATCCTTACCAACATTTATTGTTACTTGTATTCTTGATAATCAGAATTCTGACTGGAGTGAGATGGAATGTCAGTGTAGTTTTAATTTGTATTTCTCTAATGGCTAGAGATGTTGAACTTTTTTTAACATAGTATTGACCATTTGTATTTCTTCTTTTATGAAGTGCCCGTTCAGTTCCTTTGCCCATTTATTGATTGGGTTATTTGTCTTCTTTATTTATTTATTTGGTGTCTTATTTATTTATTTTTTTGAGTTCTTTGTATATCCTGGAGATAAATGCTGAATCTGAGGTGCTGGTGGCAAAGATTTTCTCCCATTCTGTAGGCTGTCTGTTCACGTTCTTGATATTTTCCTTTGCAGTGAAAAAGTTTTTAGTTTAATTGATTCTTTATTTTATTTCTTGCACTTTAGGAGTATTATTGAAGAAGTCATTTCCTAAGCCAATATGATGGAGAGTTGGGCCTATTTTTTTCTTCTAGTAAGCACAGGGTAAATCTGTCTAATGCCTCCTTGATCCACTCTGAGTTGAGTTTTGTGCAGGGTGAGAGATAGGGGCTCAGTTTCATTCTACTACATAGGGATTTCCAGTTTTCCCAGCACCACTTCTTGAAGAGGCTCTCTTTTCTTCAATATATGTTTATGATGCCTTTTTCTAGTATGAAATAACTGTATTTATGTGGGTTACCTCTGTGTCTTCTATAAAATTCCATTGTGTTTATATATAGCATTTTCTTTACCCAGACTCTATTTTGGGGGGAGTACCAGGGATTAAACCCAGGGGTGCTTAACTACCTGATCATATCCCATATTTCTACGATGTGACAGATCCTGGACTAGCAAATGAGACACAGTGGTGAGCAAAAATAGGTAAGTCCCTGTTTTTCTTGGAGGTTGCATGAGTAAGCTTCGAAGAACAGGAGTTCCTAGATCCATGATTAGTCCATCTTCCTAAAGTTCTCTGCGAGCTCCTGTTGTCTCCAAGGTAGTCATAGATGAGAATCTAGTGTGGATTGGCCATTTTATTCACTAATCTCAATTATTCTATAATGTCAGTCATTACACTGTCACCTTCTGGGGATAGAGGAGGGTGTTTCCATGGTGATGTAGATATCTATGGGAAAAAATCCTCACCAACGTGTCTTACTTGGTTTTGAAACTAGTTAGAGTCAGGGGGCCAGTCATGAAGCAAACTCTTTCTCTTTTCCAATTTATATATGACATGCCAGTCTTTTTAAAAATAGTGTTATTGAAGTATAATTGATATTCAACAAACTGACAGAGTTATAATTCACAATTTGATAAGCTCTCAGGAGAAAATAGAGCAATAAAATGAGAGCAACAAAAACCTAAGGCAAGTAGAAGAAAGAAAGAATAACAATTAGAGTAGCAAACAATGCAACTGAAAATAGGAAAATGGTGAAGAAAATCAACAAAGTCAATAGCTGGTTCTTTGAAAAGATCAATAATTTTGATAATCTTTAGCTGGGATAACCAAGAAAAAGAGAGAAGACAAATTACTAATACCACAACTGAATGAAGGACCATCCTATTGATTCCATGATCATAAGAATAATAAAGAAATATTATAAACAGGTCTATGTCTATAAATGTGATAACTTGAATGAAATAGAACAATCTTTCAAAGATATCATTTGTCTAGGGACTGGGGTTGTAGCTCAGCAGTAGAGTACTCACTTACCATGTGTGAGGCCCTGGGTTCGACCCTCAGCACCATGTAAAAATAAATAAAATAAAGGTATCGTGTCCAACTACAACTAAAAAAATAAATATTAAAAAAGATATCATTTGTCTAAACTTACAAGAAAAAATAGATAATGTGAACTGGTTCATTTTTTAAAAGAAATTAAATCAATAATTAATAACTTCCAAAACAGGAGGCACCAGACTCAGATGTTTTCACTGGTGTATTCTACCAAATGTTTAAAGAAAATATACCCATTTTCTATAATCTCTTCCATAAAATAGGAACAGAGGGAACTTTTTCTAACTTACTTTATGATACTAACATTACTCTAATACAAAAGAAGAGATAAGAAAGGGAAACCCAAGACGAATACCTTTCATGGATATAGATACAAAAGTCTTCAACACAGTAGTAACAGGTCTATTGCAACAACATATACAAAAAATTACATATGATGAACAAGTGGAATTTCTCCTAAATATGCATGGCCACAATATTTGAAAATCAATTGATGACTATATGCATATATAACATACTACTATACACACATACATTATATATACATACACATATGTCCATATGTATATATGTCCATATTACATCATACAATGTGAAAAATATTAGAAAGTGACAAGAATCAAAACAAGAAGAATGGAAATGGATAAAATAGAAAAGCAGGCTAATGGGTGGGTGCTGCTAGAGGACTGGTATCAGTGTTTGTTGTGTTTTACCATACTGTTCAGATAAAAAAGGCTGCAGTGGCAACTCATTTCAGAACTCCCGAGGAAGTGCTAAGGTTCTTTTGACTTTGCCCTGGTTCATTGGGGCCAGTGTGGCTGTAGCTGATAAGAAGAGAATTTGTTCACTCATTGCCCTTACACCACTTACTGAGTATCACTCAAGCTCTCTTCTAGACACTGAAGATACAGCAGGGAAGGAGACAAAGCCCCAGCTTTTGTGAACCTTTCACTCTGGTTGGAGGCAGCTCATAAAGAACTATTAAAAAACAATCAGTCAGGCATGGGGGCTCACATCTGTAATCCCAGAAGCTTGCGTGGCTGAGGCAGGTGGACCATGAGTTCAAAGCCAGCCTCAGCAACTTAGTGAGGCCCTAAGCAACTTACCAAGACCCTGTCTCAAAATAAAAGATAAAACAGGCTGGGGATGTGGTTTGATGCTTAAGTATCTGTCTGTTCAATATCTGGTACCAACAAACAAACAAACAAACAAAGAACTATCAGATAGTCCTGAGCACTATTTAGAAAAATAGAGTAATGTGACAGATAGAGACTGGTGGCCCTTTGAAATTTGGTGGCCTAGGAGTATCTCCCTGTACAGGAACAGTAATTTATATCTGAATGCTAACAAGTATCCAGAAATGCCCATCACAGTTGAGGGAAGAGGGAAGAATTCCTCATGGAAGAACTAGATAGTGTGAAGACCTAAAATGGGAGGACTCTTGGCATGGTCACATGACCAGGCTGAATGGGTGAAGGTGAGGGAGGACCAGGTGATATTTGGCAGTTGGAGGGCAGAGATCAGTAGGGCAAGGGATTTTTCAAATTAGAATGAGTATATCTATTACTCACTGAAGTACTTTGATCAACCTCTCCCTCTCCCTTCCATGCCACTGCTCTGCCAGCATCTGGTAGCCACCATTATGCTCTTGATTTCTAGGAGATCAACTTTATTTAGACTCCATGTATGAGTAAGTCCATGTAGTATTTTTCTGAATTTGAGTTTTATTTGGTTTGATTAGAAGTCACTGAAAGTCTTTTTTTTTTTTCTAATCAAAGATTGAGATAATCTAACTGGTTTTTTTTTTTTTCATTTAACTTTCCCCATCTTCCTTGAAGACTGTGGATTGTAACTAGAAGAGAGGAAGTCAGGGAGACTGGTTAGGAGGTCCTCATAGTGGACAGGCTGATATATGACAGTGGCTTAGATCAGTGATGTTAGAGACCAAGGAGAACAGATGGAATTTAAAGTAGAGTTGTTGAAATAAGCTGCTTAATGAGAAGAGACAAATAAAAAAGAAATTATTGAAAGGATGATAATATCTTTTGAGAGTTGGCTTTGTGGGCACATGATAACTCAGTCTGCTTAACCATACCCTGGGGTAGGCACTACTAGAATCCCATTTTACAAATGGAGAAATTGAAAGGTGAACTAAACTTTAACAACTAAGTAAAAATTGGGTAATATTTCAATTTTGGGTTCTGCTGTTTGTCAAAATGAGGAAAAATGAAGGAAGAACAGGTTTGGGTGGAAAATAAATAATTTTTTTGGAGACGTTAAATTTGATGCACTTGTTAGATATATTAACTATCCAAGTGGACATGTTGAACAGATAAGTAAACATTAATGTCTGGTGTTTTGGGAAGTGGTTATCACCTAGGAAGAGGATGCGTAGAGGAATAAAGACATCCTAGGGGAGTCTTGGATATAACAAAGCCTAGAAGTCTGTCCCGAGTAAGCTATGCCATTAACATAGACCAAACATATTCTGTCTTTTCATAGTGTCATAATTTACTGAATAAGAGCGAATTCATAAGCTACATTATTTTCATCAGTTGCTATTCAATGAGTACTTGTGGGTCAACTGGAAGTCATAAACTGGGCAATCACAAGTTCTTTTATTCCAGTCTTAACCACTACTATGTATAACACTCAAGTCACCCAATCACAGTTTACACATTAAATATAAATATATATAATATGCAATTAAATATATATATATTTGTATCATGTGTGTGTGTGTGTGTATATATATATATATATATATATATATATATATATATATATTTTTTTTTTT
>NW_026000082.1:6729934-6736139 GCF_001458135.2 Marmota marmota marmota | reverse complement strand
TTTTTTTTTTTTTTTTTTTTTTGGTGAAAGCAAAGTGATTGGATGTACTTCATATTTTTGAAGCTTGTGGTTCAATACTGTGTTCCACTTTCAGGTTATCTGTATACTCATTTTAATGGCTGTTGTGCCAAAGTTATCATTATCAAAAACATTGTCAGCATTCCTTTGGGGAGTCTTGTACAACTCTTGGTGCAAATACAAGTCCACATTGGAAACTATTACTTAAAGAACAGAATCCAAACTCTAAAAAGTCTTCAAAGCCTGGCCCTAACTACCTTCCACCCTGTCTCTGAACACTGTCATGTCCATTCCTGACATATTTGACCTCAGACCTATGGGACAACTTGTGGGTCCATGGAAGCCCCATTTCTATGCCTCTGAAGATGCATGGAATGTCCTCCAACCCATGTCTGCTATGGATGTCTAGACACATTTCAAAAGTATGACTATAAAATCGATTTGTCTTTGAGGTTTTCCAAATCTTAACAGTGGCCCCTAGAATCAATTGTTTCCTTAGTTAGTGCTTAGATAATATCTTTTTTTTTTTGGGGGGGGAGGGTATTGGGGATTGAATCCAGGCCACTCTACCACTGAGCCACATTCTCAGCCCTATTTTGTATTTTATTTAGAGACAGGGTTTCACTGAGTCTGGCTTTGAACTCGAGATCCTCCTGCCTCAGCCTCCTAAGCCACTGGGGTTATAGGTGTGCGCTACTATGCCTGGCTGAGATAACATTTACATTCCCCTCAACTATTTTTTTAAAGTGTATTATGGATTTTTGGTTTATTTGTCTAAATTTCCTACTTGTCTTGATGAAAGAAACTGTATCTCCTTGACACCCTCCTCGTTCATGGTTATTTGTGGAGTGAATAAGTGAATGCCAATGACCACCATTAAGTCTCCTGCACAATTCCACCAGGAATAAACCCTTGTCACCTCCACTCACTAGAGGGGCAGGCTTCAGTCAAGACCATGATGTCCTGTGTCTGGAAGCCTTTTTTTGTTCTTCCTTTGCAGGGGTCTTCTTTTTAATGGTCCCAGTCACTGGGGGTGTCCTGCCTCAGGGCCTCAGTTCCACTGCTGCTATTGTCTGCCCTATGACTTTCAGGTGAAAAAGGAAGGAAATACCCCGCTGACAGTGTTAGATATTTTGTATTTTTTGTTTTTTTGGTTTTTTTTTAAACCCTGTTATTATTCTGTAACATCTGATTTTACTTGATTTTCTGGGATGGAAAGGGATGTGGTCCAATTCAAAGTCTTAATTAAGAGTTGATTCTAATAATCAATGAATTGCACCTTGGCTGAATGGTCTGTTGTCAACTCAGCATCCCTAGCTCTAAGGGCTCTAAGGTACCATGGACTCCATTTCCCAGGATCCCATTTCCATATGGTTTTGAGTTACAACTTGCCAATAGCAGCACTAGGAGGACATTTGGGAAGCAGAAGGGCAGATGCAGAATTCCCAGAGGGTCCCCTGCAACTCTCAAAACCATTTGCTTTGCTGCTACATACCCACACCACTAGCAGGAGCTTCTCAGAGTTCTGGATGGTTCGTCAGCCCATGATGAGCTCCTTAGAGCCCAGGTCCATTCCCCAGGCTGTCTTCAGTTTTGGCTTCCCTGACGTTTGCCCACCAAGCCTCTCCAGGGGTATGTAAGTCCCTTACACCTGGATACACATGGAGTTTTTCTGTTGTGCTAACCAAACTCTGCCACCACTTGTGGTAGTGATGTTTATAGAATGAACTTGATACTTGGGTTATTCACCAGCTGTAGCCAGCATCTAAATCACCCCAAACTTATTGATTTAAAATAACAGTCATTTCACTTTTCCCAATCCAACAGGTCAGGATTTGGGGTAGAGCTTGGCAAGAGTGCTCATCTCAGGTCTGATGTACAATCTCGTGGCTCATCTGAGATGGGGAGATCCAAGTGGGTCTCCTTGGTGCTGGCTGTCTGCTGCTGCTCCTCAGTTCTCCTCCAACTACCTCTCTGTCCACGTGGCTGTCCACCATTGAGGTGTCTAGCTGGAGTGTCTCTCTCTGCAGCTGGTTTCTTAGAGGGCAGAAGGGAGTGGAAGCTGTGAGTCTTCCTAACACAGGAGCCTGGACTGGTACTGCATCGCTGCCACATTCTATTGCTCAAAGCAAGTGACCAGCCCAAACTGCAGGAGGGAACTGGATTCCTCCTCTTGAAGAAGGGAATAGAGCCATCGCTTTGTAAGGAGTCCAGGAGCCACTGTGATGGCTGCTTTTGAAAATGATCCCCACAAACAAGGAAACTGGCTAAGTTACTTGCCCAACTGCTAAGTAGCAGGGTCAACAGCTGACCCTGCTCATTTCAGTTGCCCCAGGTGGGTTCTCTCCACTATACTATCTTGCTTTGCCACTTCCTCTTTTTTATTGCTAATATTTCCCTGACTAAACGTCTGTGTGTCCTGCCTCAGGGCCCCAGTTCCAGTGCTGCTATTGTCTGCCCTATGACTTTCAGGTGAAAAACTACTTCATAGCACCAAGGCCTAGGAAAATGCCACATTTCCTATTAGTTAAGTTCAAAATGAATAGTCCTCCAACTCAACCTTCCAAAGCATTTCTCTTGAGGTTCTTAACATGAAGAAAATAAAGCAAAAAAGCAAACACCAAACCAAACCAAAACATAACACTATAATTAAAACAGAACCTTCTTTGTGTGTCTCAATACCTTAGTGTACGTGCTCCTTATCTTTCACATCTGCCTATAAGAACCCTACAACTGAGCTTTGGTCATCTTTATGCCTCTATCTCAGATCACATGCTGTAAGATACAGTGCCTGGTAGTCAATTGACAAATACTAAAGGAATAGTCAGTCCTATGAACTAGTCTGCCTTGTATCTGAAACAAACAACAACAACAACAACAAAACAAAAACATTCGGCACAAGGAAATGTAAGCTCATTAAAAGGAAGCTCCAAGAATATTAGTCTTGTTACCCAGAACCTTTCTGGCTTCTTTCCTGACTTGCTATTTCCCCATTCCATTTCAAGCTAACTTTGATTCTTTAGCTTATTATCAGAGCTTTGGCTCAGCTTTTAAGTGTTGATTCTGACATTCTTGATTTTGACCCTTCCTGCCCTCTGAGAAACACTTTTGATTGGATTTCCTTCTTTGCTTTCCTTTTTAACCACCCAAACTATGGCTTTGACCACTCTATTATAATCACCATAAAAAGAGTGACACTGTCTATTTTGCTCACATTGATTATCCAATACAAACTTCAGTAAATAGTATATGGTCTGAATTGAACTGGCACCTTTAACCAAGATCACCCTGGTCCCCAGTGAGTCTGTGACTCAGATGTCCTGACATGGATAGTAGTGATGTCTTGACAGAAGTAATGAAGTTCTGTGGGGCAGGAGCATGAGGGCAGGCTTTCTCAGAAAGTCTCTCATGAGCCAATAAACTGAGTAATCCTGAAGGAAGAAGCATGCCTACCATCACCATAATGAACCCCGTGTTACAGGGGCAAACCAATTGCCATTTCTCTGTGCATATGGTGTCTTCCCCCCACTCCCCCCAAACTTCCCTGGAGCTCCTTTGCTTATTTAACTTTCCTTAATAACTAGCAGATGGCTTCTGTCTGGGCAATCATCAGCTGGTGCTTAGCAATGGCAGATTCAAGAGGAGGCATGGGACTTGTTAGGGGTGGGGAATCCAGATGCCAACTTGCAGAATGCCAGGTGAAGTTACCAGGCATCCACTAACTGGTGTTGGAGGCAGTGAGGACAGCTGAGAGGGGTATTAGGAAGATCCTTCCTGATGTGGGAGACTGCTGCTTAGCGACTCAGGCAGAACGAGAGAAGGCAAAAACAGTGGGAATCAGGAACAACTCTAGACTGGAGACAGCTTATTTTCTGAGTCCTCAATATCTTGCAAAAGTATTAGGAAAATAGATTATCAGTCTATATATACCAAATATAAGTCAGGATCTACCCCTTCCTTCATGTGTTCATTCATCCAGTAAATCTGTTGAGCCACAGCGGTACATCAGGCCACATCCAATGCACAGAGGCACTTGGAATATAGTAGTGAACATGACATGGTCCCTCCTGCTTTTAAAAAGTATGTATTTATTAACTTTCATTTTATTTTATTTAAAATTTGTATTAATATTACTTTGATAGACAAATCATAATAGTATCTTTTATAGGGTGTGATATTTTGATATATGTACACAAAATGGCATTTCATAGAAATGATTAAGTGCATTCATGCAGTAGAATAAGCAAACAAATGTTCACCTACAGAGAGGTTCAAGTAGACTTTGAACCCAGCACAAAAAAGGGTTCAAAGTGTACTTGAACCAAAGTCTACTTTACCTTGCAGAGAGTAAAACTCAGAAGTTTGTATACTCAGAGGGTTGACAGGAATAAGAGTGTAGAGTTAGAGAAAACCTAGAAGGTTCAGGCACAGTGCTCCTGTAGCCTGCTCAGCTGTTCTTCCTGACGGGAGAGTACAGGTGAGATAAAATGTAATAGGTGAAGAAGGTCAAACCATTTGTGACTGTCAGAGTCCAGGCACGTACCCTAGGTGTAAGCTCACCAAACCCTCAGCACCTGTCCAGGTGGGGCTTGTGGTATGGAAATGAGTGTGGGAAGCATCCATCATGCATTCAACATATATTTCTTGAGAGCCTCCTCTGTGCTAGACATTGTTTTAGGCCCTGGGGCTTCAGTGGTGAATTATACAGATACCATAACAAACTACCTTGATTCTGGAGGGAAAAAGCAAATTAAAAGATAACAGATGAATATGTGAAAAAAATTTTTTTAGGGCAGTGAAAATTGCTATGAAAGACAATTATGTAGAATAAGTAAACAGAAAAAGGCAGCAATCTCTGTGTGGGGGAGGGTTGGGAGGGGGGCGGCTACATTCCCAGGGACAGCCCCTTTGAGGAAATGGTATCTGAATGAAGGCCTAAATACACAGAGGCATTAGGCTATAGTAAAGACTTGGAGAAAGCATTCCAGGTGGGGGAAGCCCTGCAAAGTGCTCCTGTTGTGGTAAACATTTGTAAGTTAGAAAAACAGCTAGAGTGTAGGCCAAGGGAGAGAGTGCTAGGTGAATCCCCAGCAGTGGGCAAGATCATCTTGTGCAGAGATCTTGACCATAGTAAGGAATGCAGATTTTATTTTAGGAGTGACAGGTGGACATTGGAGGGCTTGGGACCAGGAATATTGCTGTAGCCCAGAGTTCTGTTCGTGAACGTTTTGACTGTCCTCTGGTCACATGGTAGGATTATACTTTCCAATCTACTTTTAGGTTAAAAGTGGCTAGCGGAATGTGAGGAATGACATGTGTCCCACTCAAGTAAAAGCTTTGGGAATCAGTGTCTTATTTATCACATTTCATTTTCCCTAGATTGTCACTTGTCAAAGTATGTGTTGTCCTGGTTTCTCCATCATTCTCAATCTCTGAGTCACTGTAATGACCTAGCTGATCCACACGGCACATGTACAATGACTGAGAAAAAACAAACAAGACTTTAAGTTTGAAATGTTGGAATTGTTGGAGCACAACTAAGCTTATTCTGACAAATACAAATTTAATTTGATTTACATGTTTAAAAATTACCTAGGTTCAGTTAATTTGGTAGATAATTATCTATCCACCTATTTATCTTAATATCTCCCCAAACTCCACTAATGTGAGAGCAAAGTTATAAAAATAGACATGAAAAAGGAGAAGATAGCAGATAATAGATGACAAGGAGTAAAAAAGGGTAAATGAAGGTGTCACCTTATTTCAAATGAATAAAATAATCATGCTGAAGGGGGAAAATAATTCACTTAAGTAATGCAAGAACACAATAGTTGATTGTGTATCATCAGTCTTGCATAGGGTCGAGTGGGAGGGGAAATGCAAAACCAATTTTAAACTCCAATTAGTAGATTCGTTTTTTTGTTTTGTTTTGTTTTGTTTTGCAGAGGTATGGGCAAAGCACTTCTTGAAATATTTTAAAGGTATTATAGGATCAAGCCTTGATTTGGAGGTAAACCAAGATTCTCACTGTGAAAGAAGTGATATGGAAATATAAAAACAAAGGAATTCATGAAAGCCCTCTGGAGAAGGGCTAGAATTAGAGGTATCAGTTTTGTCTCATGATTTCTAATATATATATATATATATATATATATATATATATATATATATATATATATATATATAT
>NW_026000082.1:6687648-6729827 GCF_001458135.2 Marmota marmota marmota | reverse complement strand
ATATATATATATATATATATATATATATATATATATATATATATATATATATCTTATGTATATTTACATGTGTATGTATGTGCTCAGACATATATGAAGATAAGGAAGTGCTCTTGCTTCCAGTAGAATGCTAATGGGAGGGAGGGATGGACTCCAAAATTCATCATTTTACAACATTATGAGAATAAAGACTGGTTCAGGCAAGAATCATGAATGGTTCAAGCAAGAATCTTTAATTCATGCTAAATCTAAGGGGACAAGGTGATGAGCAGGGTATTTGCATAATCTTAAAGTGTCTCTCCACTAATTGCTTTTCACATTGTAGACAGTAGGCAACCCCTGGGCTGTGCAATAAAATAAACGTCATCAATGAGGGGCACATTCCTAGGACTTTGATTTTAATACCCAGAAAATGATCCAACATTACTGATGCAGTATTATGGTCTAGACTATATAAACTTAATCTACATTTGAGGGAATATCAGATACACTTGAAATGAGGAAGTTTTATTTAAAAAAAAAACAATGGAGAGGGGTTTGGCTTTAGTCTTCAAATGTAAATGGTTTAAAAGAGAAAGAAAGGCTGGGGAAATGTTCCAGTTTAAAGAAAACTAAACAGATGTCACATGGAAAAATATTATAAAGGACATTGTGTGTATGTGTCTGTCTGTTTCATGAAGGATTTGAGAGAGAGGTGCATGTGTTATATATACAGCGTTACGCAATTTTATTCTCATTTGATTTAGGAAAAATATCATGCACATATATAGATATATGTACATAGATACGGATATTATATATGGATGCATACTGTCTACCTAGCTGTATACATATGAGGAGAGAGAGAGAAAGAGAGAGTACACTCAAATGATAAAACAAATGGCAAATTAGTCAAAATGGTAATGGAGAGTATACGTATGTTCTATGTATTATTTTTATCTTACAACTTTATTCTAAGTTGGAAATAATCTTCAAATAAAAGATAAAAAGAAAAAAATGATCCAAACCTCTTCAGAGTCATTGTATGTGTTGGTGCTGGTGACGATCATGAGAAAGTTAACACTGAATGGCCCATCTGAATTTGAAATTATTTTATGCTCCTGAATGCAATAAACTCTGGCATTTTAAAAATTCTACACTTCACCTTATGTGTATGAATATAGTATTTTAGACAAAGCAGGGGACTGATTTTAGAATGTTGAAGCGTCTGGCTATGTTTTTGTCTTTGTACACAAACTAATTTTAATAGATGAAGCAATTTGCAAGGAACAACAGGAATTTCCTCACATTGGTGTGATACAGCATTCATGTTTTCTAAATGCTAATTAATTCCAACTGTAACTAGCTTACCTGCTGTTTCAAAGGCTGGCAGCTTACATTCATGCTCTGAATGACAGCTGTTTCTAACCTCTTCTTCTTGAAAAAAACCCCACAAAAAGTAAAAAATAATTCTAAAGGGCATGCAGCAGTTCAATCATGCTGGGAACTACCTAACTCTCCTGAGTAAGAGGTGGAGTATCCATGCCTCCTCCCCTGGAATCTGGTAAATGGTAGAACAAATTAAAAGCTGGTAGGTGAAGTAGCATTTGGTGACGTCTGAAGCTGGGTCACAGGAGGCCTGTAGCTTCTGCTTAGCTCTTAGAACATTAGCCACCATGAAAGAGGCTTTACCATCTTGGGCCACCAAAGGTGACCCATGTGGAGAGAGCACATGGAGAAGTCCTAAGATGCGTGGAGAGAGATGCCTGGCTTTTCCCAACGTTTCTGCTCTAGCACTGTTGGACTAAAACTGCATGAAAGACCCTACCTGAGTGCTTCCAGAAATTTTGGCCCATAGAACCCATGAGAGAAAAGAAAATGGTTGTTTTTGTTCTAAACTACCAAGTTTTGGAACGGTTTGTTCGACATGACAATAGATAACTGGTCTGTGGAGGGAAAAACAAGAAAGGTATTAACAGAGGCAAGGGTTGAACACCAGCACCTGCAGAAGGGAAATGACAGCAAAAAGAAATTCAATTCATACTGCAGCACCTTGGAAAGAGGCAGAAATTGAAGGATCAACTGCCAAGGATGGGGGCGGTGAGGCATGAAGCTAAAAAGAATGTCGTGTTCTTTCTACTTCTATGTAACCACACCTTTCTAGTGTCCTTTGCCATCAGGTAGCTATCCCTTCTTTACTCTGCCAAGAAGTAGCATGTGTGTCCTGTGGAGAAGCTGAATCATAAAGCCTCCAAAGTTGAGACCGCCTGGCAGAGCTGTTGTGAGAGCGGGGAGCCATGTTGAAATGAGGAGGGTTTAATCAAAGTCTGGAGTGACACTCTCCATTCCCTTCTACCCGGGCACACAGATCTTCCAGCAGTTTTCAAATGCATCTTTTTTAATCACAATGAAAATTCCCTATGATAAAGATTTACACACCTACACACACACACACACACACACACACACACACTATAGGCTCACTGAGTATCAAGGGTCAAAAAGATCTACATGGAGGCACATTATTTTACAATTTCAGAACATCATGGTAAACAAATGACCCTAAAATACTCCATAAGTAACACTCAAAGAATCAGATAAAACAATGGCATCAGCCTTCTGGAAGCTGGAAGCCCACAGAGCAATGCCAGGCATACGGTCTTGGCTCCCTGCTCGGCAGGATTTACGGTGATGGGAAGGAACACAGAGCTCTGTGCTCCTGATGAGACAATAAGGTTTCCTACTCTGAATATTTCTCTCTTTACTACTAAGAGCTGCCAAATAACACCTCTAAGACGAAGGCTAAAATTAGGACTCATCACTGGATTTCTGCTAACAGACTCTCACCGCCACTTCCATTCTGCCCTGCTACTCTGAATGCTGCCACCAGAGGTCAGTGTCTCAGGCTCATCCCAGGTTACCTGGACCTGTATCTCCAGACCTTTCTGTGTCTCCACTGATTTGAAAAACCTCACACCCAACGCTTCTGCTCTGCCCTGTGGATTTCACCATTTACCATTAGCAAAACTCCCATGTCCTTAACCCTTTTATCTGAATGATAAAAAGTTTGCTTTCTTGCTCTACTTGAAACCAGCTTCAACCAGGGGACATTGCTTTCCCCACAGTCAGTGGGCTACAGTCCTGTTAGCTCATTATTTTCTCTCATGCCCTCTGTAGAACTGGAATTGGAGGTAGCAGTTGTCCCATGGTTCCTTGTGGCCTCTCTCTCTCTCTCTCTTTTTCCAACAACATCACAGTTCTTCTGAAGCACCAGCCCACTCTACCCTGCTGTGCTGCATAGATTCACTGTCCAGCTAGCTGCTGGTCACTCCTGCTCATTGAAGAACTGTCATGTAGCTTACTCTCTTTCTTTTCACGTCTGCTCTTTCCATAGGTTTCAGTGACTTTTATGTTACAAAAATGAACCATTCTCCATCTATTTTGGAAATCAATCTAAAATTTCCTCAAAAATCTTAAATTTAGAGTCACTGTAGAAATCAGTATGTAGATATTCATAGATATTATTAAGAATAACAAAAGAGTATAAACAATCCAAATGTTTAACCAATAATGGATAATCAGAATGTTATAGCCATATAATAGAATGTTGTCAATAAAGGAAGATAAAATGCTAATAAATCTAGAAAAATATATTAACCTCAATAACCTCTCTAAAGGAAGAAAGACCATATATTATATGATTGCTGTCAGATGAAATTTCTAGAAAAATAAATTCATGGTGACTGAGGTAGGGTAAGGTGAAAAATAAGGAGTGATGCTGATGGATATAGGGTTTCTTTTTGGAGTCACAAAATGTTCTAAAAATAGATTTTGGTGATGGTTGCAAAACTTTGTAAATACTCTAAAAACATTTAATTGTATACTTTAAATGGGAAAATTTTATGGTGTGTGAATTATATCTCAATAAAGCTATGTCATTAAAAGATGAAGGCAGAATGAGACTTTTCAAAAATGTACATTTCCAAAATTTACTTACCTTGCAAAAATTACTGCCTAGGAAGCTATGTAAGGCTATGTTGCAATGAGTCTTTGGGGGGTAGACCTATGGCTCAGGAGGCTGAGGCAGGAGAATTGCAAGTTCAAAGCCAGCCTCAGCAATTTGGGGAGGTCCTAAGCAACTTAGCAAGACCCTGTCTCAAAATTTAAAAAGGGCTGAGGATTTGGCTCAGTAGTTAAGTGCCCCTGGGTTCAATTCCCTGTATCAAACCAAACCAAAACCAAAAAAGGGATAGACCTAGGCATATGTAAATATATAATCTAGATGACTCTTGATCCTGGAACTCAAGCCATGAGAGCAACAAAGGAACGCCCCAGAGGGCACCCATGCAGCAGGCTGAGGACAACCACTGGAACAGGAACCAGGGAAGAGATTCAAAGGAGTAGCTCCAGAGCAATAACAGGTCTTATAGTATATGTGCCATTTGATCTTATGAAGAATACTATTCAGAGTTGACTTATAGATAGCTAGTGAAGAATTAGAGTTGTTGATATTGGAAACTAAACAAATAAGAGTAAATTATTAATCTCAGAAGGACCAAATCATGGGAATAGAATCAGAGTAAAGCCCTGGGTTCTGTGGAGACTGACATTTACGTGCTCAAGATGCTGTAACTGAACAGTGATACAAGTGACAAGACACAATGCAGTACATTAAATAAATGGTAGAGTTGGGATTGAAATCTGAATATCCCCAGGACCACCACAGAGCAGAACACCATGTCGCCACTATTCCACAAGTTTAAAAGTGCAGGACATTTGGCACCACTGTAGGACCTTTAAACAAACCAATTATTCCATCCACCTAAGAACAGTCCATTCTAGCTTTTTGCAACCTTGTTTTAATGGGTGAATTGTATTGTTCAAAATGAGATTATTTTTCATTTTTCTTAATGAACTGATAAATGTCTCTAATAAGCGAGAACGAGTCAACATATTTTTCTGTTTTGATACTTTAGAAAATTGTTCTATTTTATCCAGAATATTTTATTTTAAAATGGCTTTATTGAGATATAGTTCACAAACTTATATGTGTTTAAGCTCAAATACAATTTACCCCTTTAAAGTGTACGCTTCAGGGCTGGGGCTGTAGCTCAGTGGAAGAACACATGCTGTGTGTGTGTGGCACTGGGTTTGATCCTCAGCACCACACGAAGATAAACAAATAAAATAAAGGCATTCTGTCCATCTACAATTACAAAAAATTTAAAAAAATAAAGTGTACACTTCAATATTTTGGATATTATTAATTTTTACATTGCAGCAATATATACATACACATAATGATATTTGACATTTTAATCATTTTTAAGTGTACAATTCAGGATATTAATTATATTTACAATTTTGTACAACTATTGACATTAATTCCAAATTTTTTTTATCACTTCGAACTCCATACCCTTGAAATGATAACTTACCCCCATCTCTCTCCTCCAATCCCTGAAACCTCTAATCTACTTTCTGTTTTTTAATATTTTGCCTATTTTAGATGTTTTGTCAAAGAGGAATTACACATTTGCCATTTTGTTTCTGGCTTATTTTACTTAGTGTGGTGTTTTCGAGGTACATCAATGTTATGACATGTGTCAGAACCTCGCTGCTTTTGTGCCTTAATAATAATCCATTTATGTATATGCTATAGGTTGTTTATCCATTCATCTATTGATTTGGGTTGCTTTCACCTTTGGCTCTTGTGAACACTGGTATGTAAGTTCTAGTCCCGTTTTCAATCAAGACATCATCTTGAAACTCAGAAGGCGTGGACTTGGGAGTCGAGACCTGGACTCCAGCCCTGGAGAAGCCAATAAACAGCTCTCTGGTCCTGGACAAGCAACCTTTCCTCTGGGCAGATTTCCTCACCAAGGACACAAGACAGCATTCACATTTTCATTGGAAAACTTTACATATGAGGATTTAACATACAATCTCTCATGAAAAGCCAACTTCTGTTTTCATTTTTCTTGTACAATACTTTACAAATTTTAATTTATAATAGGAATTTATAAAGAAAACCAATGGGCCTAACTTATGCTACTTGATACCTGAAATCACTTGTTGTTTGATACCTAACTTGAAAGGTAAGATCAGATATTAATGATGACAAGTTTATGTCTGTTTGGCCCAAGAATGTGTCTCTTTATGAAAGTATTGGCAATCTTTTTTTTTTTGACATGCTGAGTAGTGTTTGGTGTGTGATCAGTCATGGCAATAAACGAAAGTCATCTGAGCTGGTTTAAGCAAAATGTATAAAAACATATTAGGTAGATCAAAGAGTCTCCAAATTGAATAGAGAAAGGGCCCCGGAGGGCACAGGGGCCGAACAACACCCATTTGCCTTGCTGGAATCCATCTCGCCTCCGCCAGGACCTGGCATGTGAACACTCCAGGTGGGATGTCAGTGCTGATGTCTCTGGAAGCTCACCACCACCACTCTTTCTACCTTTCAGTTCTATGAATGGACTCAGCCAATGCCTACTTCCTGACAATTTATGTTGTAAATAAAAATCTTGCAAAGCTGCAACTAATGAGCACAGCCTTGGGCACATGGCTCTATTCTAGTTGTAGGAGAAACTGGAAAATTGAGTCCCAGCTTCTAACTTTGTGAAGATGGTTTTGCATCATATGGGAAGTTTTCCAAATACAGAAAAGTTACATTGGTTGACTACCAATTAGACGAATGTCTCCTTAGATCCTGATTTTCTTTCTCTAAAAAATTAGAATGAATGTTCCATATTACAAATTTGCTCAAGAAATGCTTACATTCATATAGCAAAATTTGGGTGTTTTCATTCCAAATGTCATAGGAAGCCAATGGAGGGTATTAAGCAGAGGAAAAACATGATCTGTCTTACCTCTTATTTATTTATTTATTACAATTAATAGCAAGTGTCTTTATTTATTTATTTTATTTGTTCTAATTAGTTACACAAGACAGCAGAATGTATTTCATTTCATTGTATACAAATGGAGCACAACTTTTTATTTCTCTGATTGTATACAATGTTTGTCTCACATCTTTAGAGATGAACTTTTCATGCTAGGTGGGGAGATATTTTTTATTAGGACTGGACAATACTGACACATGAGACTACTTAAGTGTCTATTGTAATAATATAGATGAGAGATGATGGGAGCCTAGGCCAGAGTGATATTTGGAGGATCACAAGAATATGTCAGATAGGATTCATTTTGAGATGACAGTTTATAGGATTTACTGATAGCACAAATATGATATATATGAAAAATAGAGGAATGAAGAGTGACTCTCAGGATTAACCAAATTGCCATTTTCTTCCAGAAGGTTTGGAGCGGTGATGGTGGTGGAGAGTTGGGAGGTTCATTTCTGGAACTGTGAAGTTTGAGACAGCTCTTAGGCAGACAAATGAAGATGTCAAACAAGGAGTTGGATAGCTGTAGCCAGAGAAGAGGGCTAGGTTGGAAATATAAATTGGGAAATGTTAGATGTAGGTGATACAGAAACCCACAGATAGATGAAATCAACTAGAGAGTGAGTGTAGATATGGAACAGAGTTCAGAAGGCTGATTATTCCAACTGCATGCCACCAACACAAGAAGAGATTTATTACATTTGTGAGAAAAGACACAGAATAAATGGTATAATGAGTGGTCACCAACTGTCAGATTGGTCCAACTTCTGTCTAGCTTCTGTCTAGACAACTTGCCCATCTCCAAATGCTTCTTCTCTGTGCCTGCTGTGTGTGACTGTTCTGGGATCTGTGGAATGGCAGAAGAGAGCTATGATGAACTTGATGTGATGGTCCAGGAACATATGTGAATTCTGAGGATCATGAGACATGATTTGGTGTTAGTTGTGTAAATTGTGAAATCATGCTTTTGGTTGATTTATTTGGGAAGTGAATATCTTCACACACACACATATCATGCAGGGTTGATTTATTTGGGAAGTGTGGTGATGGACAAGATTGCATGTTGCTGTCTGATCATTATTTGGTCCAGGAGCAAGATAATGGCACAGAGAAATTATATTTATTAAGATTGATTCTCAGTCTGGTGGTAATATAACTCAGCCCAGTCTTTTTATGATGGTGAATCAACCTTTCATTACAGCTCTTCTCTTTATCCTCAACTTTTCCTCCTTTGAAAGGGCTCCCAGGGAATTCTTTTCATCATCTGTTCATAAAAACATTTATGAAAGGCTGGTTCTGTTCTGGGTACCTTAAAAGTATTTACTGTATTGTTTCATTGAGTCAACACAGCAGCCCTGGGCTTCAAATATTTCTCATTCCTACTGGGCCCAGTTTACAGACCTAGAGACTGAGGAGCAGATAGATCATGCAGCTGACAAATAGCAGAGCTAGGAACCAAAGACAGACACATCTCTGACTTCAAAAGTGATATTCTGTTTATTATAGTGCTCTACTCTAATGACATATCTCATGTATTAAGTGCAAATGTGACAACTCAATGGTGGCAGGTAGGGACTAAGTAGGTTTTACCAGAAAAGATTCAAGTGGGGCTGATTAAAAACAAAAAACAAACAAACAAACAAACAACAAAAATACAAAGAGCATTTGGATTTGCAAATGCTCTTTGCAAAAGGGTGACTGGTAATAGAGGAAAACGAAGGCTATCTCTGGCTGTCTTCACACACCAACTTATTTGGCTGAAGTCATTTTGGAGGGAAAAAAGAAGCAACATAAACTTCTATCCATATCACCAAACACCTTTGATTGATTTCTTTCTAACTTTCTGGGTGGTGGTTTATTCATTATGTAGTCACAGCCTTCATGTCACAGATTGTGTCGGGGTGGGTGGTTGAAAGCACAAGTTATTTGGATTAAGGAAATCTAAGCTCTTCAGGCAAAACTGCTCCCCACACCAGTCATTTTGCTTTTACAATGTACACCCAAGCTTCCCTTTTTTACTCCCCTTGAAATATGACCTTGGCCTCCATCTCTGAGCCAGTTAGCCTTTGAGCAGATGCAGTTTCTGGTTTAGGCTGAGAACTCCAGATACAAAAGCTTACACGAGTTTTAAGAATGAGCCGAGATAACCATGAAAGAAAGCTCTTGCTGGAGGATCCACAAAGCCAGGAACAAATCTCCAGGCCATGTAATCACAAGGGGTTTATGCAAACCTCTTAAAGGAGGTTTACACAAATATACATCCAATTTCCTCTTTGGAAAGGGCTGTTCCTTTCCAATGAGTCAGTGTTTAACAGAGCTTGGCAAAGCATGAGCTTGTCGGCTGGAAGAAGATGGGGTTTTAAAACTCGACCTATTCTTTAAAGGAGAAAATAACCCTTAAGCTGCATTAACATGGCCTCCCACAAGCAGCAGGGATGGGGATTCTGTTATCAAGGGCTTCGAGGGGCTGGCGTCTCCTTCCCAGGCTGTGGCAGCCTCTGCTTGCCTGCACCTGCCTTGTTATCTTCCTCCTGCAGCCGATTCTGGCCTTTGTGTGTGCCGTCTCTGAGTGTGTATCTGTGTGCAAGGCTGGGCTTTCTGGGCTCTGATTTTGAATGAGATGGAAAACATACTCAGCAAAGCCTCTGCCTCTTGTGTCTAAAGTATGGGGCAAAGTTCATTTCGTGTTCCTATTGCTGAAGGAGAAATGGGATATCCTAGGTGTGGACATGGAGGGATTATGCTATTTTAAATATTAAAATATTGGTCTTTTAGTCAGACTAGAAAATCTAATTTATTAGTATTCCCTATAAATAAGAAATCTAATCATTTGTGTACTGTGATCAAGATTGAAGATGAAGCTTTTTCAATGCATGTAGAAAGACAAACTGCTAGACAATCTGCCAGCCTGTCAGGTTAGTATGTCTCATGTCTCCAAGATTTCCCCAGATCATGGTGTCACAAACTCCTATTGCAAGAATCATTCTTTGTTTTCCTGAACAAGTGGAATGTGAACAGGCAGCAGTGCTGGTCATTTTGCCCTGGGATCTCCATCTGCAGATATAACTTTAACACAACAAAGACAAACCTGATATAGCTTATCTGAAACTAATACCACAGCTCTCAATAAAAACGTTTGTGGTGCTCGACCTTCTTTCCTTCTCCAAAAAGCATTGGTTTCAAAAAGATCTCCCAAAGGCTGGGGATGTAGCTGGGTGGTAGAGTGCTTGCCTAGCATGCTTGAGGCCCTGGCTTCCATCCCCATCACTGAAAAGAAAAAGAAAAATCTCTGAACTGTCAATCAAAGAACAGTTGAGAATATTTGAATGGTAACAGATGAAAATATTTGGAATAATTTTATAGCTGTGTTTCTTACATCATTCCTTTTCTTCTCTTCCTTGTTACTCTCCTCCTCCCCATTTCTTGTCTTTTTTGGTCTAGTCACCCTTACTTCACTCTGTTTTCCTCCTCTTGTTCCTCCTTCTCCCCTCCACACACACCAGTAAATGGATCCTCCTAGCACAGCCAGCTCGTGGGTGCTCAGAGAGCCTGGAGATCCAGGGAGGAGAGATGGCACTAGCCAAAACAGCAGCAAGTTGTGTAAGCTGGTGATCACTTTGGGGGATTTTGCAAGAGGGAAGGTATTCCAGCAGAGCTGTGGGCCATTCCAGCTTCATTTACCACCATTGGTTCCATAGACAGTGACAATATCAGTCAGAGAATGGACTTTTGGAAATGGCAGGTGTGAAGGGTCTAACCAAGGAGATGAGCACACAGATGACCAAGGCAGCCATTCTGGGCCATCTTTATGATGGCCATGTTCTTCTCCCAGCTACTACAACCAAGACTATAACTCAGTGGCTCATGACACATTGATAAACTGAAGAGGTTTAATCAGGGATAGCTGTCCCTCTATAATCCTGTCTGAGAGCTGAGACAACTACAATTTTTGAGTCTGATTCCTACACACAGGCTCCCTTACCTGTAAGGCTACTAAAGGACAGCAATTAAAAACTCCACATTCTGTATTAATTCTTGATTTGTTGAAGCCAATGAAGGAAGAAAATCATGGTGTCAGCACTGTATCTGTTCAGCACTGCAGGGTACTTGATGCTAGTTCTTTTTCTATTTCGTTGTTCACTATAGAAGCACAGCAATCCTGTAGCTCAGTCCCTCAGGAGTCTACTAGATGGCTGAAATCAATCTGGTGAAAATTGTATGTTAGAACTCAATGACTATTAGGAAGGGAGGGACCTATGACACCTCCTTCATCAATACCCCAGTGAGCTTTGGTAGAGAAAGAACTGCTCCCAGATAACATTTGCATAAAGCAGGGAAGTGGGACCAGTGGTGGGTATTTCAGCAACCCTGGGCGCACAGATCTCGCCATGCTCTTAGCTATTGCCCACTACTGCCCCAGGTGTACCCTTCCTTGCTCTCATATTCTTCACTGTCCTCACTGATGGAGCAGAGGTGGGAGGGAGCATGTCTTAGGATGCTTGGGCCCAGGTGTTTACACACACACTTTCTCTTTATGGCCTCAGCACAGTTGGAAGAACAGTGGGGATAAGCCTGCTAAGTGAGATTTTACTAAAGTCAGGCCTTGGGGAAAGGACTCACACTTACCTCTTTCCAGGTTGACATGAGAAATAGCAGCAGACTTACCTACAGATGGCTGCAGGGATATCGGCCATCTCACACCAACGCATCAAGAGACCAAAACAAACGGCCGCTCGCTGGCGGGACGTGTTTTTTTGTTTTGTTTGTTTTTACAAAGACAATCAGTGGCAATCAGTGGCTTTCGGTGGCTTTCTCCCATTCTTCCCGGTCTACCTGATTCTCATTTCCCGTAGATTTCTCTCCCTGGCCACAAGAGGGCGCAGGAGCCCACGTTACCGCTCTCTGGCTTGGAGACAGATTCCGCTGAAAGGCAGAAGGGCGATCAGACGCAGAGCTTTTGGGTTGATGGCACCAACCCTACCAGTTCCAGGTTCTGATACTCTGTGTGCTCCCACATGCAGTGACACGTAGGGCTGGAAAGGGAGACATAACCCCTACCCCTGCATTCCCACTGCACGGATTTCTAGACCGACCCCTGAGACAGGCTCCAGCCAGGGTGGAGGGTCCCTTAGGGGAAGTGATAGGAGGTTAACATGCCCAGGGGCCTATTAGTCCCTGCAAAGAAGACTGGGCGGTGGGAGCTGGCTCTGCCTTTCTGAAGGGCTTTTGTTTGGAAGAGGAAATAGACTCTCCCTCCGCCCCCCGCCCCCTTTCTTTTTTTCTTTTTGTGGCCCCAGCAGCAGAACTAGAACTTACAAATAATACCAACAAAGAGAGTCCTGCTAAACGTGCGAAGCCTCTGCAGGTGTGGCAGGCAGCGGGAGCTAGGCCTGCCATCCCCAGCTCCAGCACTCTGCGGAGCCAGGGAACCTCTCCTAGCCTCAGTGCTTTTCTCTGTAAAATGGGGATCGCGATGTCTACCTTACAGTCGTGGAACTTCAGTAACTGAATAAGGTTCTCATCAGGGTGCCTTGTAATTTTCTTTGAGAGCTCAATTAAAAAGAAAACCAAAGTAGCCTACCCTTGACCGCTGATTCTGTGAAAGGCCCTGTGCTCTCCCCTCCATTTCGCTCAGCCCCCAAGTCACTCTAGAGACACGCCTTCCACCCAGGCTTCACCGCCAGGCTAGGGGTGGTGGTGGCGGTGAGAGCCTGAGAGGTTTGCCAAGGTCTCAAGGCTGTGACGTTGCCACACTGAAATCCTAAGCCAGGGCTGTCTTCAGAACTGCACCCCTGCCAGGACACCGTGCTGCCTGCCTGAGTCAACGCGGGGTCTTCACCCAGAGGGCCCCTGGGTCTGGGTAGCGCTGGCGGGTTTATCTATCACACACAATGGCGCAGGGGCACATATGTTGTTCTGGCAAAGGCACGGCGCATTTTCCAATGTCGGTGGAAGCAGCGGATGAATAATACAGGGAGAGGGATCAACAGAAGGGGCAAGAGGAGGCCAGAGCTGCATCAATTCCCCTGCCCCCAACAGGGGCAGCAGAAGGTGCAGCTGGCGGGGCCCCAGAGCGGAGCTGCCAGCCCAATCATCTTGCCGCTGGATTTTGCACAGCTTTCCTTCTCCATTCTTTCTCGTTTTTGACACTTGTGATTATTACCAATCCTGGTGGCGCTGACGCACGGGAGTGCAATGGTTACCATGGCATGCTTAATAGCGAGAGCAGATGTTTGGCAGGCGAACTCCATGCATTCTAAATACACAAGGCGAAAGTCGGTGGAGGGCGTAATTGATTTGCTGACTGCAATGGGAAGCCAGCCCGTGCAGGGCCAGGGCACCTTACTACACACTCTTTTTAACACGGTGCACAGTCTCATCAGGAGCTGACCCCGTGTAGGCTCCCTGGCCTCCCATGCTAGTAATTCCCACCTGCTCTCTCCTCTTCTGCCGTACTTAACACCTGCAGCCTCCCAAACAAGCTACGTAAGGGCTCTCTCCCGTCTGGGCCTTGGCACAGCTGTCCTTGCTATCAACTCCTTGCTAAAGAACCCCGTCCTTTGTCTTGTGGGCATCACGCGCAACCAGTTCTCTGCTTGGGCATCACTGTCCAGGATGCCTCAATTATAGCCCCGTGGTCAGGACCGCTTTGTTCCTACCCCTTTTCATAGAATTTACTGCTATGCTGCAGTTGCTTGTTGCTTTATGTTCCCAAGAGAATGCCAGTTTCTTGAGTGTAATAACCAATGCATTCATAAGAATAAGGCTGACTTTAATTTGTATGAAAAATTACATGAAATCAAACTTCCATTCTTCACCATGGGTATCATATTTCTTGCAAAGCACCTTGCACCTGATCCTAACACCGAGTGACCAAGTCCTCCATCCCCCAAAAATTGTAATCATGTGCATACAAAGGATCCTTTCCTGCCCTCAGCCTCCACCTAGAAACCTGGGTTCCATCTCTCATTCTCTATACTTTCCAAATCCTATTTGTCAATTGTCGCTCAAGTGCTGCACAGTCCTCTCTGATTTACCCTCCTGCAAACATACGTGCTCAGTTCTCAACTGCTTTCCTGACACCCCATCTCCCACCACATACTTAACTCCACAGCATGCCCATTTGTATTTCTTTCAGGACCCTTGACTTTCCAGAATGCAGTCAGGTGCAAAGGTTATGAGGTCAGGTTTTGGCCTCAGGCCTAAGTTCATGTCCTGAGTCTATTACCTACTGATTATGCATCACTCTGGTCATGTTCAATGACCTCTTGCAGCTTCATCTTTTAATAAAATGGGGATAATCACACCTACCCCACCAGGTGACTCTGTGGATTAAATAAGATACTGAAGAAAAATTTGTAGCTCAGTGCACAGAACACAGTAAGAACTCATTAAATAATTACTATTTTTAGGCCCCGGTTTACAGATTTCCTTGTGTCACTAGTGAGTTGGGTTGAGTGCCATAATACTTCTGTATACCGTGCCGCATGGTCCAGATTCTTGGCTTTGTGGGACAGTTAGGAGAGTGGCAGAAACTTACCTATCCCCTGAGCTACACTTTCCTTGTCTGTAAATTAGAAATATGAGATAATTGGAAGCCTTGGCTGTTTGAGTACCTTTTAAACAATAATACTCAAAAACAAATTAAACCAACTCAAAAGGGAAATGCATGGAGAAAAGGCATATCCAAATTCTAATTCACCTGGAGGATGCTGAATCCGAGACTAGTTTGTTGTTGATTATTGCTTCAGAGTGAATTTGTATACACCCGACACAGGAATTCTGAACCAAGAAAAGGAAGAGATAGAAAAAGAGATGCGATTTTATATGTTTTGGGGAGGGAAATGTGAAAGTGTTTTCAAGGGAAAGAACTACTGGAAACTTGCCTGGAGAAAAATAATGGAACACTTTAGTTTCACTATTATTTTCCAAGAGCCACAAGCTTGTGTTTCTCAAATTATGAAGTAGATTTCTTATATCGCATTTTCATTATTTGCAGTTTGCCTGACTTTCATCCTTCAATGTCATGCTTTTTTTTTTTTTCCTGCGAACTTCAGGAATTTTCTAGCATGGGTGGACTAGAATCATCTTGCTCCCACTCGCTCATGTCAATTCCAGCTATAGAAGAGCTGAGAAGGAAGAATGTGTTATTTTCCTTCTATACTTACAGATTTGTGTGGCTTCTTGCATGAGGGACAACCCAATATAGCTTTGTATTCTGGAGGGATGGATTCTGGCTCTAGACTTGTCAGTAATTTGTGACCTTGGGGATGTCTCATCCTAGGGGTTCTTATTCGGAGAATACCAGGGCCAGACTCCATCATTTCTGTCATTGCAGGTAATTTTTCTTCTTTAGCTTACTGATAAAGTGAATAACTTTGATTGATTTTTGAATGTTGAATCAACCTTGCATTCCCAAGATAATTTTACTTTGTATTAAATTTTTAATGTATTTTTAGATTTGATTTGCTAATATTCTGTTAAGGATTTTTGAGTGTATATTTATAGGGTGTCAATGTGTATATTTCTTACCTTTGATATTCAGGTAGAATTAGAGTTCTGTACTTTTTTCCTTTTCTATATTCTGGGAAGAGTTTGCATAGAATTGATATTATTTCTTTTTCAAATACTTGGTGGAATTTTTTCAGTAGATTCCATTACTTAGGAGATTTTTCATGTTTTAGACAGCCCTGGATGACTCAGAGTCCCTTTTGATGACTAAGGATCTATCCTGGGAAGAATGAGAAGGGTTTCCCACTTTAGGCCCTTGAGAAGCTCCTCATGAACAGGGAATAGAGGTGCCCTTTTCCTGGGCACCTTCTCTCTGGTCTCTTGTGGTATGATCTCCCAATCTCAGACCACAGGGTCTCCAACCACAGTTTGCATCTCTGGGAGACAATGTGGCATAGGGGAGCCTTGGCCTTGGAGTTTCTCTAGTGCTGTAAACTTCTGTGACCTTGGGCTCACATTCTCAAGGCTCTCACAGCCTCAGCCCCTGCATCAGCCTCAGCCCAGTGACTCCAGTGATTGGGGCTTCAGAGCACTGCTTTCTAATGGGAACTGGGCACAGTAAACTTAAGACTATAGGGCTGTTGTGAGGATGAATGAAATAATATAATACTTTGTTAAAATATCTGCATGGTAGGTTATCTTTTCTTTTTAAAAAATATATATGTATTTTTAAAATTTTAACTGATGTACTCTTACATATTTATGGAGAACAGTGTAATATTTCTATATATCTAGATCACTGTGTGATAATTAGTTCAGGGTAACTGGTATATTCATCACGTTAAGCATTTATCATTTCTTTGTGTTGAGAACATTGAAACTCCTCTCTACTATCTACTTTGAAACATACAATTAACTGTCTTCAACCATAGTTGCCCTACTATGTTTAATGAGAAGTTAACAATAACGAGAAGTTATTTCTCTTATTCAACTGTACCCTGTACCCTGGCATAGCAGATTTTCTATGAATGCTGGTCTCCTTTCTGAGGAAATAGGGACACACCACTTTACTCAGTCTGTGTGGCCCTGTCTGTGTTAAAGGCTTTTTGCCCCTTCTGAACCTAAGATAGAGTTTTTGAAGGAAGTCAGAAACACAGAGAAAAAGCTAAAGCTTTTTTTTTTTTTTTTTCCATCTGTTCAACAAGACAAATGAGTTTACCTTGAAAACAGCCATGTTACAAAGTGATTGGTAGATGGGAGCGATTTGTCATAATGCTCCAATTCTGCTGCTTCTCCCAGGTGGGGAGAATGCCCAGTGACTACTCCAATGATTGGGGGGTCCAGAGCCCTGCTTCCTACTGAGAACTGGAGAACAGGCAGCTATTCCAATTCTAACTGGAGCCTAGAAGGATGGTTCCTTTTGATAGAAAGAAAAAAAGTCATGAGTCAGCTGCTTAGGAAAATGCCTCACTGATGATATTAGTACACAGAAGCAATTTCATCAGTATAGGAAGCGCATTTTCAGAAGGCAAGATTGGCAGGACAGGAAGGACAGAATATTAATGAAGCCTCCAGAGGGGGTGATGTTACTGTTTCAGTTTCGAACAGCAGAGGGCGCTGTTGCCTCCTAATCCGAATAAATATTTGGCAGGAAGATACCATCACAGAATTTGGGAGAAAACAAGTGGGTCTCTTTTCGGCTCTTGTAGAGTTAACAAATTTGGTTGCCTTTTTGACTGCATTAGGAAGAAGCAGAAGGGCAAAGGACAGTTAACAATAAGAGCTATACTATTCTGCATAAAATTTGCAATGAGCCAGGCCCTTTTCTATTTGCACTTTATGTATACTACTGTATTAAATTCTCACAACAATAGTATGAAATAGGTAATAATATTACTATGCCTATTTGGAGATGAGAAAACTGGCAAAGTGAAGTTGGGTGACTTCCCCAAGGTCACACAGCTAGTAATTGGCAGAGCTAAGATTTGAACCCAAGCTCTTTGGTTCCAAAGTCTGTATCTTAATCATGAATAACAGCTTGCACTTGCAGTTTGGGTCTCACTTATCTTAAAAGCTGTTCACTGTGGTAAGTACCTTTTATTAACATTATTTTATTAGGCAGGACTGAATCCCAAGTCTTTTGCTTCCAAGTCAAAGTGCAGGCTGTTTGCCATTATAATATTTCCTGCATGCCTCCCTTTTCTATGCCAGACTCTGGGGGTGAGTGGTTAGGACATGTGGAGTTTGGTTTCTGCACTGCATATACCCTGGGATTTACTGACCTCTCCTCTTCTTGAGTCTCGGCTACTGCACCCAGAAATATGGACTACAGTTTTACCTCTTTTACTTGGTAGCCCAATGTCCTTGACCTTGGGTTAATCAATCCGGGGAATGTGCTTTTAGGAACAATGATTGAAGGATAGAATAAACAGAAAGGTAATTTTTATTGCCAACATAAGAGGGAGAAGGCAAGTCTTTGCCCCCAAAGGTTTACTTTAAGTAAAAAACACATTTGAACCATATGATCTCAAAGATGGTCTATGAAACCACAAGTTTAGGTTAGCCTAAAATCTGTCATTAGATCTTGATCTGACTCTAATGCAAAGCTCTCAACCTCAGCACCATTTGTGTTTGAGCTCGGAAATTCCTTGTTCTGGGGAGTGATCCTGTGCACTGTGGGATAGTTTGAAGTATCTCTGCTCTGTAGTCACTACAAGACAACGGCACAACCTCCCTGATTGTGGTAGCAGTCACACCCTCTAGTGGTGGGAATGCACACACTGTGGTGGACCAGGAGGACAGATGCTTTGGGAGAATCATAAATAGCATTCTTTCAATGTTTATTATGTCCTGGACCCTGTCCTAAGAATTCCTATGTATTCTCACTTCATGTTCACAATCACCCTATGAATCTAACATTGTTAACCCCATTTTAGAGAAGAGGGAACTAAGATTGAGTAACTTGATTAAGGTCATATGAAGCTCACAAACTGTCTTCTGAGACTTCACTCCCAGGCATTCTGGTTTCAATGCTCACGCCATCTACATTCTTCAATGCGTTACAGATAGCAAGACTAAACATGTGGGCCACAGCTGGCATGGGTCCATAGGCTGTTTGCTCCATCTGTGATAAAGTAAATCAACTGTATCACTGAATACACCATTTAGTTCAGATAATAATTTTTTTTGTAGTCAGACTTCTTCAGTGAAGGAAGGGTTACATAGACTTATATTCTGATGCAAGCTCCTTGTTGCAGGCAGGCATAGAAGATAAAATGTCATCTCATATTTGCACAGAACCCTATTATTGTCAAACTGTACGCCCTTTTATATTCTTCTGTGATCCCCACAGCTGTGTCTTCTCAGACCTTGTGAAGTTTACACAAGAGGCAACACAACATAAACCATCACCTTCTAGTTCAAGAAGCCACACTTTTCACAGTTAAGTGATTTGCCCTTGTCATTAAGATAACAAGTTGGGGATCCAGAGGATGAGCCTAAGTTTCCCAATTCATAGCCCATCTCTTTCCAAGAAGGTAGGACTTTGTACAGTGATCCTATCTAGAAGTGGCTCATTTTTGTCTAGCTCTGTGCCAGTGTAAGGACTCATCAAGGAGAATCATCCTTAATTCATGGGATAAGCTTCCATTATAATGTGACATGGTTATTTAAAAAAATCACAATTCCTTTGCCAGTGTACTTCCCATTCAAAAAGCACAGTGCTCTTTTGAATTTCATGTTGTGGAAAGACACTGGGGTTTGGAAGCAGTTCTAGCTTCCCTATTTATGAAGTATGTGACTTTAGGCAAATATTTAAGCCTGTCTGATCCTCAGTTCTGTCATCTGTCAGATGAACATCATCATATACACCTGTTGGGTTGTTGTCTTATGAAATGATGCATGTATGGGGTGGGTAGTTTCTAGAACCCTGTTATAGTAGGAGCTAAGCCTGTGTGACTCTTCTCTCCTTCCTTCTATCTAGCATGTACTTTTCAATCCACTTCCAGGTCTTTAAAACTGTCTCATAACATAGTAACTGATAACAGTGGAAACCAATCTTTATCACTAATGCACAATCCATCTGGGAGAAAGCCATTCCTTCTTAAATCAGGACTAATCAACGGGGCCTCACGACCCAGCTCTGTCCTGCCATGAGCTTGTAAGAACAGATGGAAAATGGGCTGGGCAGATGGAAAAACTCCATTTTCCAACAGGAATTATTTATTTGTGAAGTTGGAACCACTTGGAATGAATATTTCGAATTAGGAGGATGAAATATCGTAAGATTCACAACAGGGCCATGAAATTAACTAATGTGCTGCAGCTATCAGCATCATTGTGAGATGGGGAGAAGGAATAATAATGGGGCTTTTTAAAGGGTCCAAACACATAAATTATTCACTCGTGTGTGTCAGTGACTCCCTTGAAGCCGTTCTGCTGATGGCATGGTCCCTTCAAGCTCTTCCTAAAGAAGACCATTCACTTTGCAAGTTCCCTTTGTGATCAGGTTATTACAGAAGACGAGAATTATAAAATACATGGCCACTCTTAGAAGACTTATTTAGAGTTAGACTCTGTGAAGTGCTTTCTGTCTCTTATATCCAAACCTTATGAGAATCCTGCTTAGTAGACACTTTAGAGCCTGCTTTACAGATAAAGATACAGAAATTTAATGACATGAAATGATTTCTCCAAGTCACACAAGTAGTATGTCATGGATTTTCCCTAATGCTGTTCTGTTTCACCAAATGGTTGCTGAATAATTAAACATTCCTCTGGCCATCAACACCATCCTGTCCCCTTTATTTGGTGTCTTAGAAGGGCATTTAGAGGCCTTCAAGTCTGACCCTGTGTCCACCCCTTTCCCCTGGAACATCATACATGTATGTAACCATAGTTTACAGAGGGTGGATTGGTGTTGTAGGATCATCATTCATTTCACTTGTTCTATCACGAAAAGTCATTTCCAATCCCACATCCCACCCCATTTCTAGCCATTTAGTTTTCCTTTGCCAACACTTGGCTCAGTCATTCTCTAGGAAGACTTCTCTGACAATAGCTATCTATGGTCCTATTACTAAGCCAAGCCATGTAGCCTTCTGTTTAGACAGAACACTCTGATTTCCTCTCACATATCCCATAGCTTCAGTGTCTGCCTTCAGGAACACACTGTGAACTCTGCTTTGCTCATTGCTGTGTGATGGTACTCAGCATAGCACCAAGAACAGTGCAGAATTTGTACATGTTAGACTGATGAGTGAATGAATGAACAGATGGATAGGAGGAATGATCCCTTTTAAAGCATCTGTGTGGCTTGTTTGCAGTATTTATGAAGGTCTCAGATCAACAGATAACCAAACTATCTAGATAGGAATAGGTTACTAATGCATTGGTGGGATCCTAGAAGGGGCTGAGGGGACATGGTGTTGGCTGAGTCATATTCTCAGAGTGAGGAAGACTGGGCCAGAAGAAGGGTAAATGGGAGTACACACATATTTCCTAACCCCCTAAATGCCATGGAGAGATATTACCAACTGATCAATTCCAGAAGAGGCTCAGTATTGGAAGGGAGTCCAAGTAAGTCAGTAGAATTTGAGTAAGAACCTTACCAAGGAAATGTGGACATAGCTTTGGAAATCCATTCAAATTATTCGCTGAAGTGTGGCACATGGTAGGTGCTCAGAAAATATTTATTGAATACAAAAAGAGAGAAATATAAAGGCTGAGTGCCTCTTTTCCATCCCCTGATTCAAGAAGCTCAGGTAGAAGCTTCAGAAAGACGCCACATTCAGGCCATAATGGCTCCCTCCATGCCAAGGGCGGAGTCACCGCAGGATTTGGACTTGGGAATATGTCTTTTTAAGTCTACTTTTGCTAAGACTCATTTCTTCATTCATAAAGCAGAACTAATTTCTACCTCTGAGGGCTGCCACAGGTGTTAGGTAAGATCAGAGAACCTGCCTGCAACACATGTGCAATACTTCGCGAGTTCCCTCCCCTTCTCCTAGGTTCAGTGAACCATGTGGTAGCAGGAAACAAATCCCCAGAGCTGCCTGCTATGTGGGACCAATGTTCCAATGGACCAAGCTGCCTGGCCCTTGCAACGGGCAGAACCTGCTGCTGGAAGTTGGGTAACAAGTCAGGATACAGCAAGACTGCCAAGTCTACCAAGGAATGGTCACTGAGAACTTTGTAGAAGGAAGGCAGGTTCTCATCTGTCTCTCTCTTCTTGTACCTTTGGAAAGTTACAGAACTTCTTTCATCTCAGCATCCTCATCTGCAAATGGTCATCGTTCTTCTTGTTGTCCACTCCTTCCTTGACCAGTTTTGTGTGCTCTTCTGAGGACAGAGGACATACTTGGAAACATGCCCTGGATAATGCGTTGGCCATTATAGTTGACCTGGCCAGAAGTCAATCCCTCCAGGAGGCCTGGGGAATATTGAGCCCCACTTGCTCCTACCACAGGCATACGGTAGATTGGATCTTAGGCTCTGCAAGCTCCCATTAAGCACTGGTCTTTATTTAAGGTTTGGTTGAGAAATGGCAGGACTCTATCTAAACAGGAACTGCTGGGCCTCAAGTAAAGCTGTTAGTGTGTTTATAAGTATGATGATGGCACAAAAGACCTGAGAAAACTAATCCAGTCTATGGGTAAATCCTCTTTCTGCCACTGGGTGGTCAAAATAGGGCAACCTCTCAGAGATTCTTCCAAACCAAAATATTCCATCATCCATAACGTCTAACATGTGGAAAGAACCACCAATCTTTTTTTTTTTAACATGGACAGATTTTTGTCCCTCTTGAGTGCTTCTAAGGACAAGAAGTGACCAATCCTATAGCACAGACAAGTAGTCATGTCCATTGGTTCTGATGGTTCATATGCTTTTTGGAAATTGCATCAAAACCCATCTCTCTATAACTTCTGCTATTCTTTTTCCCAATCCCAGCTCTGAAAAGAGCACAGTACCTTTCCCTCCTGCCTTTGTGCTTTCTCACTCTCTCTCCCACATGCTGAACGGAAGGGCAAGTGTCACCAGTGCTGAGTAAGGAGTGTTAACCAAGGTCAGCCCTCATAGGAGTAGTTGTGACACTTAATTGGGATGGACTGTTTGAGTTTCAGAGTTTGTACATATAGAGGTAAAAGTAGTAGGTCAGGATACGGGTTATGGAAAGTTTTGTACAGCAAGGTACAAATGATTTACCAAAGTACAGATGATTTAGATGTCACAGTTAAAAAGGAGAGAAAAAGATATTGCAAGAATACAATTGCACGTACAAATGCAAAATCCCTCAAATCTGCATAAGACCTTTAGGAAGCAGACACTTATCCATGTGAAACAAAAGTGAAGGGGTGATGTTAAATGAGGCATGAGGGATGGGTCGTCGTGAGACAAAGGTGTGCAACGAAATGCTTATTTCTGTTTAGATGTTAGCTAAGCTGCAGTTAGTCTTATTTAGTTAATATGCAGTTTTCTGTCACCATTTTCAATTATTCATGATTACTTGATATCCTATTAAGGACCCTGGAGTTTGATGGCACAGGATCTGGGACATATTGTGTGCTTTATATGCATTTAATGGGTCAATAAGTGCAGTAGGTAGGTGGAAGATTGGGGTGCCCAAGACAGCATTTCCCATAGTGCCTTATATAAAACACTTATTATGAGATAGGCTAAAAAGTTATTTGGTAATAAAAAGTACTTTAGTCAAATATGTTTATATTAAATGAGAGTAAGAGTATTTTTTACTTTGGTTTCAGTTTTATTGTATTGTGCCTTGAATATTGAGACTCATCAGTGAGAAAGGGATACAGCACATGATGTTTCCCAAGCCTACTAGAACTTGGAGCAAGTGTCTGGAATTATCACCTGGCCTTGTCATTACAGGAAACACACTCTGAGAAACACCTACTGATATCAGAAAATCCATGAAGATTCACATGGTTTTGGTCCTTAAGGACAGGATAGAAAAACAAAGAGAATAGAGAAAAGCCAGCTACTGCTTAAAGTATGCGGCGAGGAAGGATTGGATATTACCTCAATTCACATTCCACTGGTGAGACCTTTTGAAAAAGCCAAGCTTAGATAAAGGAGAACTGAGAAATGTAGCCTTGCTGGACAACTGCTTTCTACCTTCTTCTCCCCTTCATGGAAGAGAAAGAGTGAAATTTGGTAGGCAGCTGGCTAACTCTGATAATTTTGGTGGAGAAATATACACTCCATGAAGGAGCCGGAGAGAGAGAACCGGAAGAGTATAGATGCTCTGCAGAATATAAAGGGCTCTCTCTGGAATTATGCCCCCTTTTCTTTGGCTTGCCAGGGTGTGCATAAATAAACCTCAGTAAGTTTTGCAATGTTAACAAATGGTCTTGCATTCTTACTGGCTTATTTTTTTGTTCATGTTCAAAGGCTTATTTCTGTTTATGTTCACGTCCATGACGAGTCCATGGTGTTGACTTCTACTCTGATCCATGTTGTCATTACTTTGGATCCTAATAGAGAGATGTCTGGCTTGTCGAAGAAGAAAAAGAACAGAGAAGAACTGCACGATGTTCTTCAGAGCTACTTTTGGGAGTTCTGTGTCCCTTGTATCCAGATTTACTAATGAAATGGGGTTTAATCAGGTGGAGTTGACATTTCTCTGCCTGAAAGAAAAGTCACAAGTTACTGGCCACGTCTGAAATCAATGGGTGTGAACATTTTCCTCAGGGAGAGAAAACAAATGTTGAACAATAGCCATTTTGAAAAATAATACAATATTCTCAGCTTTTTGGGGTCCAGATACTGTAAGGTCCTGTGGATTTGTTCTTCAGTTTCGGGCAAGAATCACACACATCAGTTGTCGGCAGTAACTCATCATGAAAAAGGATTTATATTTCCAGTCTTGTGAGTGTCTAGGGTCAGATCTGTTCACCCAGGGCTGTTCTCAGTCATCCTGGATCCTTGTGTTTAATACTTTCTGGGGGACAGCACCATCATGAAGAAAGGATCCTAAATCCTGGCTTATGGAGGGATTGGGAATTGGGAGAGAATGTCCACCCTGGGGAGTTTGTGTGTGTAGGAACAGAAGAACAAATCTTGAAAAACTGTCAGGTGGAAAAGAGACTTATGTGGCTTGCATACATTTTCCATTTCTTGAAAAGATCATCTCTGTTCACTTACCTGGCAAAAGACAACATGCTAGCTGAGCCCAGTACTTCTCCCCCAGGAGAATCCCACAGAGCCACTCAGGTTGAGACATTTAATTCTTCTATTGTGTGCTCATTTTCCCATGGAAAATCTGAGAAAGTGCTTACCATACGGTACAATTATTTCTCTGTGCTGTCATAGGTTGGATTGTGTGCCAGCATAAAATATCTGTAGAAGTCTTAATGCCTAGCACCACAGAATACAATCTTATTTGGAACTGGACTCTTTGCAAAGGTGATCTATTAAAATGCGGTCCTTATGGAGGGCCCAATTCAATGATGGTGTCCTAATAATAAAGGGGAAATTTGGATGCAGAAGTAGGCATGCATTCAAAAAGAACATCATGCAAAGATGAAGTCAGACACCAAGGTCATGCATCTAAAAACCAAGGAACAGCAAGGATTACCAAAACCCACACGAAGCTGGAAAGAGGCACAGAACAGACTCCCTAGCAGCCCTCAGGAGGAACCAACCCAGCCAACACCTTGATGTTAGCTCCCCCACAGTGAGACAATGAATTTCTGTTGTTTAAATAACCAGGTTTGTAGTACTTGGTCACAGTCACCCTAGCAAACCAATATACTGGCTTATACATTTGTCCCCCTATATTTTCCTCCCCTCTTAACTCCTTCCCCAACTTGATTCAGTTCTGCAGGTGAGAAACAAGATTTTCTCTCTTTGCTGCTCCTTCTTCATTTGGTTTTAAAAGTGTTTAGCCCTGATGTCTACAAAGGCCAAACACAGGGCTAGTATCATCATTGCTTTTACAGTCATCCATCAAACTTCACATTCTCTCTGACCACAAGGGAGGATAGAGAAGAGGTTAAAAGAGAGACTGATTTTAGAAGAACAAATCGGAGCTGTCTGGAGAGGACAAGATCATAAGTAGTGAGAGCCATATCACTAAAGGTATCCAAGCACAGGGAAGCTGAAGGAAACTCTGCTTGGGTTGGTTCTACACTGAAAAATAGCTTTGCTGTTTGTAATCTTCCAGGGACTAGTCTACTGACCGGTACTTTGGGATTCCAGTGAGACAGAATCTGGGATCCATGTCTCCCTCCTCTAAGTGGAGGAGATTGTGTGGGAGAGGGGCGGGTGTGTTTTGTGCAAGGGTTTGGTACCGAGTGCCAATTGCACTTCACCAAATAAGTCTCGCTCAGCCTTTGTCAGCGCTCAGTCTGCCTGTGAATCTGTCTGGAATCCATTCCCCACAGTGCCATCTGTTCATGATTGTCCTACCATCTGACCATTTACCCTTTGTTAACTCTCCTCCTCTGGGCACCCCCACTGCCAGTTGGAGTCCACCCATTGTCCAACCTGGAAAAACTGAGTCTGAAGAGAGACAGGACAGGAGAGGGGGGCACGGACGTTCCAGCAGGATGGCATTGGAGATGGAGATACATCTGGGGGTGGGGGTGCTGTTGTGCCTTTGCACAGAACCTGGGGAGAGAGCATGCGGCCAAGTCAGAGCCATATTGTACCCAGGCAGTCTGATGGCTTCACAAATAATATTGATGGCTTTTGTTTGGAAACTTTTGTGAAGGTTTCCCATTTCCCAACAAACCACGCTAAATGCTGGGCCTCCCCCAAGCCACTTGCCTTTTGCATGGTCCCGTGGCCAACTGTGCAGGCAGATGAGGCCCCTCAATGCTAATGAGGGGAATGGCTGGCATTCCGGAGGCACCCAGGCTCTGGGCACCCCGCCTTTGTTGCTAAGGAGCATTGGAACTGTAGCTGAAAGGCTCTTACAAGAGGGGGAGTGAGGAGAGAGAGGGAAGAAAGACATGCATTTGTTTTCAGAGCCTCACAGTTCTCAGGCCAACTCCAAAGCTGTCCAATTTCTGATCCCAATTAGAATACCAACCCCCTGCTATTGTTTCTCTTAATGATCTTGGGAAATTCCTCTGAAGAGTCAGCAGCGAGCACTTAGCAAACTCTTTGGACTGTGCCATCTCTACCAAGGTGCTTCTGGTTACATGAATAGATCATCAAAGCATTCTGAAGGCATCTTTTATTCCAGCAACCAGATGTGGCACAGGAGCTGGGAGAATTGGAAGAGGACAGAAAGGTAGCAGGGTTTTCAAAAGGTTCCTGTGGGAACTCCATTCAACAGGCGTTTACCAGGTGTGCTCTTGGTGCAGAATCCAGGTTCTATGCTGGGTGACTGACGGAGAGGAAGATCTTGACTCCAGCTTGTATTTACCTCCAGACTTGAGGGAGAGATAGATCATACTAATGAGAATTCTGTGGGTTATTTGCTTTAACTGCGACCTTCATGGTGGTATTGGACTCTGAGTCCTGCACAGCTGGGTTTTAATCTTGGCTCAGTCACTCACTAGCCATTAGATCATGGGCAACCACATCTGTTACTGTGAACCTCAGTTTCTCATCTGTACAATGGGCAGAGTAGCACCAACCTAGTTTGTTTACTATGAGGAGTAAGTGCAGGTAGGAGAATGAAGAACAGGAATGTGGGAAACTCTCTGATCTCTGGGACCCCATAGTCAATGAGCTATATGTTGGTTGGAAGGTGTCTGTACCTGGAAAATGCACTTAATGATTTGGCACATTGAATGGGGTAAAAAGTGAAATACCACGTAAGAATAAAATACACTAGACTCTCACTATGGGCATGTCCATGTGCCAGTTACAGTGCTAGGCAATTTGCATGCATTATCTCATTTGATATGAATGGTGCTCTTGGGTAGTTAGTGAATTGCTCAGGGTTACACAGTGGGAAAGTCTGCCTACCTGTGAGTTCCTTTCTCTGTCCTCTTTCTGTGCTTTTTCCATCTTTAAAGGCTGAGGCTCTTGGAAGATTAATGCACACACAGTTCATTCTGTGTCTCTCCAGGGCCTGCTGTAGGTTAGCAAGGCCACTGCATGCAAACCCCTATTTGAGAAAGTTCTGCCAGAGGTAGCTGATGAAGCCCCAAGATTCCAGACTTTCCTATCCAGCATTTATTAGAAGCTCACAATGACACAGCCATGGGGAGTATACAAAGTTCCACTTATCTGAGAAACAAAAGATATAATATGGATTTTTTCATAAGCAAAACCACAAAGTCCCAGCATAGAAGTCACAGTGACTAAAGCATAATGACTTCATAACATGCTCCTGTTTGGGACAGTGGTTTGCTTCATAGCCAGGCCTCATGTAACCTCAGTTGTCACATTGTCCCTTGATAGCTACAGTTTTCTCTGTGACTTAAGTTAAATAATTTTGGTTCTTTTAATGTTTACTCAGAGGAAAAAGGAATGAGTACGTACTTTAGCAATGTGTAAGTCTTGCAAATGTGCATGCACATACACACTGACAAAGATTCTCTTCTTGACTAAAGTCTACTCACCTTACTTCCCCCCCTGGTGGGGTCTGATCATCCTGGCCTGGCTTCAACAGATATCCTGTCAGGTAGTTTTAGTTGGAATCCCATCTCACAACTGATGCTTCATCTTAGTAATTTTCCATACAACAATCCCTGTGCCCTACTTCTCATGTCTATAGATTTTCACTTTTCTTTGTTTTATTTGGAATTGAGCCCAGTATTTCTTCCCAACTGTAGACGCTGTTGCAGTAGTCCCTATACCTATTGTGATAGTTCTGAATAAAAGCTGATTTACCATTTTCACAAGTGTCAGAATGTGTTTTGCTTAACTCACATACACACATACACCTGCACCCACACATGGGGATAAAGCAGTGGAGAATTCTAGACAGGAGATGATTCAAAAGCAATTGTCACTTGAAAATAGAAGGACAGGATACATCTCAAAATGTGTTTTTGCAACAGTAGTGGTCTGGTCTCTCTAGGACTTTTCACACAGACAATTGTTCAAAGTTTTTTGAACCTTCCTGAATGTTCAGCCACTAAAGAAAGGTACATCCAGGGTCTGGGAGTATAATTCAATGATAGAGTAACACACATGCATACACAAAAGAAAAGAATGGCATGTCTACACTACAAGGAAGTGTCCAAATGGCATTGCTTTCAGTGTTTATAATCCTCCTGAGAACAGGGGTTAACAACTCACTTTTTATAGATGAAGAAGCTAAAGTTCAGGGAGACCAGCAACTTGCTGAGGCTTCTAGCTCCTAAGTGCAAAGTGCAGGATATGGGCTGTTATCAGGCCTATTTTTTTTTTTTTCTGTTTGCTGTGGAAGTACAGCTGGCAATGGGTCACTGAGGATCACAGTCTGGCCGCAGCTGTCCGGCTTATAGAAATAGTCATTTAGCCATCACTTTGGGATTATAGGTCATCAAATGTAGTCAGAGCTTGTGCTGCATTCCATGTAAGTGGAATGCCCTCCATTTGTGCAGCTCGGTGGTGCTGAGGCCAAAGAGCAGCAACTGTATTTATGTTGGACATAAAGAATTGGGCAGGGTAAAATCACCACTTTTGAGGACCTTCTGAGTTAGTTTAATAACTCTGATTTCATGTTTAGGGCCTCCCTTGACTCCGACTGCCTATCCAGCCCACTTGCCTCGGACATGAAGCTGGTACCAAGTCATGCTTAGGTTGCCCTCTTCCAGTGCTCCCCAGGCTCTCTTCCTCTGCAGACTATTAACTGGCATAATTAAACAGCTTTCTTACCTTTCTCTTCTCCGGGTCTCTGTTTCCTCATCAGTGAAATGAGGCTGTAAAATCTGTCTTATTGAGTTGTCAGAATTGGAGGAAACAAAATACATCAAGTTCCTGGCACACAGTAGTTGCCCAGTGTATATTAAATTGCTTGACCTAGTATTCTAATTTTTCTCACTTGGCATTTTTGTAGAATGTGAAAGTCATGTCTGTTTACTTACTCTTCTGACCTAAAAACAGTGAGCAGGTCCAAGGATTCTAGAATGATAGGAAAGTGATCAATGCATCTCAAGAGACATTTTTATGGACAATGAAAAGATTATAAAAACTAACGCATTTATTTTAGTGAGTTCAAATGGTTTTGTTCTTGAAATTTTGTTAGTAGGTTGCTCATGACACCACTATTTAAAATGGATAAAGGGAGAAGCTCATAGACTTTTCTGTTTGATTTTTCTCCTTGACTTAACTTGTCCTCCTCTCCCCCATATTGATTTGAAGATCAGTATCCAGGTCCCACTGAGTTAGTGATGAGCTGAGGCAACTTGTTTTTGAAGTCCCAAGCTGGTGTTCCTTCAACAACCCCTAGCTACCTGTGATGTGGGTTACATGGGTGGGGGATAGTTCTGGGGAATGTTCAGGATAGAACTATGAGAACTGGTAGAATGTTTCACCTGGTTTTCCTGACTCAGGAGAGCAGAAGAGGTTACCTATTCTCAGAATCTTTTGTCTCAGGAGTCCTTTCTCAACCCTTCTAACCATGACTCTTGGAAATATCCCTAGAGACAACATTATATTATCTAGTTTTGCACTGTAGAAGATACTGTGCTTGTTCAGAAAGCCTTGCTTGAAGTTATTCTTCTGCTTAGTATTAAGATAATGTTAGTATGTTCTTCTTAGAATAGCTTCTAGGGTAGGGCCTATTTATCCATGCAAAAAATGATGTACTTATGTCTACTATGCACCAGGTGCTTCAGGGAATCAATTACATCTGGCATGTATTTTTTGCTATACGGAGCAGTGAGGTTTGCAAAAACAGTTTGATGACCAATGTCGAAAAAATATCATACATGTCATATTAATAAGTTTTATTATATGAGCATCTTAAGTAGTTGGGTTCTTGCCACATCAGAACAGAAAACCTGGTTTTCTCTGATCATGCAGAACTGCACGTGAGCAAGCATCAAAAACCAGAATCCAAGAGCTGGTCAAAAGCATCTACCATAGCTGCAATGGCCTCAACTCCTAGAAAGCCTTCACCATTGCTCTCAGGCTGGGGAGAAAGATGTGTCTGGGTAAGAAGGGAGATAAGAGAAACATCTGTTCACACAATATGGGCTTGTTATCATAGCTCCTTTAAGTACCGCAGTGCTGGCTCCAAGAGCATATTTTCTCCAGAACGGAATCTCCGCAAGGCCTGGTCGATTTTCAGAGGGCTCAGGGACAGGTTGTAAATGAGATTGTAGTTGTGAATGAGGCGTCTGGCTCGTTCCTTCTCCAGAACTCCTGTGATTGGATTGGAATGGGTGGAGGTTTTTTTTAAAGAGGAAGAGGAGAACAGAGAAAGATATACATTAACTTGAATAACTTGTAGGTAGACACTAAATGCTAGTATTTTGAAACCATAAGCCTCTTAAAAATCAAGTGACACCTTAAAAACTATTTATATTCCTGGATATGCATGGGTACTGTCCTTGGGAACAGAGAGGACTAGAGAAATGATGTTACCTCTGGAAACTTCCTGATCTGGAAGACAAGTTATGCAGACAGTAAACATCATGACTGATATTTATATATAGAACTTTCTGGGTTCCAAGCACTGTTACAAACAGTTTTTTCCAATATTGACTCATTGAAACCTCACAACCACCCATTTCACAAAGGGAAAAACTGAGGCCTAGAGTGACAAAGTCACTTGCCTAAGGTTGCTCAAGGTTAACCACTACACCACACTATGGAATGAGAGAGAAGAGATTGCTTCCTAAATACATTTCTTGAACTGTGAAGACTTATGATACAAGTGTTAATGAAAAGATTTTAAATACCTTTTATAGGAATGAAAAGTACATCCCTTGCATGTTTCTCTTCTATTCCCTTTACCTGTACAGACTGTTATGAGTGATTGCAAAATTCTTCCTCAAACAATCCAGAGGCAGTGCCGTGGTCACTTTGTAGCAAGGCATTGTTAGCCCAGTTGACATGGGCAGTGGTGAAGGCTGTCATCCCAATTTAAGTTACCAAGTACTATTCATATTTTTATGTGCCAGGACTGCTGGGCTTAAACCTCCCCTCTCAATTACTCGCAGGGGTTATTTCTTTCTTTTGTTTGTAGTACTAGGGGGTTGAACTTGCTAGGCAAGTGCTTACCACTGAGCTGCATCCACAGCCCTTTTTTTATTTTCATTTTATAACAGGGTCTGGCTGAGTTGCCATAGTTGGACTCAAAGTTGTGATCTTCCTGCCTCTATCTCCTAAGTAGCTAGGATTACAGGCATATGTCACAGTGCCCAGCTTCTAATGGGTATTCTTTTTTTTTTTTTTTTTTAGAGAGAGAGAGAGAGAATTTTTAATATTTATTTTTTAGTTTTCGGCGGACACAACATCTTTGTTTGTATGTGGTGCTGAGGATCGAACTCAGGCCGCACGCATGCCAGGCGAGCGCGCTACCGCTTGAGCCACATCCCCAGCCCCATAATGGGTATTCTTAACAGTGGGCTACAGAGTGGTAGTTCTAATGTCACCCATTCTGTTCTATTCATTCCATTCCAGTTTACTGTCCAGTCTGTTTTGATTTGTGTGTTGTCTATTTAGCCTATTTGAATGTCCTAGACTATTTGAATCTCCTTCTTTGTATAGGCCAATGCTACAAAATGAACAAGGCACTGCCTCTGGATTCTTTGAGAAAGAATGTTATAATTGCTCTTAATAGTCTGTACAGGCAAAGGGGGTGGGGAAGAGCAAAACTCAAGTGATGTATTTTTTGTCCCTATAAAAGATATTTAAAAGATTTTCATTGATACCTGCAATATGCATCTTCACATTTCAGGGAATATATTTAGGAATCAATATGACCCAAACTTTGAATAATCTCTTTTCTCTTTGGAATTCTCTGGAATGGTTGGCTATTTCCAATTCTGCTTAGGTTTGTTCCTTCCAGACATTTTCTATACTCTTCCTCTGGAAATGTAAGGCTATGGAGGAAGTTTCTGACTGTAAGACCTTAGAGAAGTTACTTTGATGTTTGAGCCTCATTTCCTCAACGTTAAAATAGGGATAATTAAAATTTGTGAAATCCAATAAAATATTAACTTCTTAGTATATGTCCATATTAATAAGATTTATTGATGGCAAATACCATATAGGATAATTATAATAATGATATCAATACTAGTTAAAGCACATAAGATGAATTTTGATATGAAAAAGTTACTAGAATATGTAACATGCAGTTTGTATTTTAATTAAAAAATGAAAAGTTCCATGTCAGAATCACGGTGGTATTTTTCTACCTTCTAAGCTTTGCCATTGGTAAAAGATTGCTAGTGTCAAACCAAAGTCCACTCAGAAATTTTTCTCTCTCCATTCTGTCATTAGAGGATGGCCAGAATGGCTGCATAAAATGTCACCTTCAATTCATCTCAGTGTCCGAAAGCTATCCTTTCTCAGCCAGAAACAAAATGAAAGAGTTAACAAGAAGAACCTCTTCAATATCCACTTTGTTTTAAAATTTATAAAGAACTTTCTATTTTTTTTTCTCTCTCACTTGAGCCTTTCTCAAATCTGGGAGGTATGTTTTATTTTTATCAGTTCTAATTTATAGATAAGAAAATAGGTTCCGAGTAAGTGACTAGTTTTCAGGGCTCGACAATTGGTGGAGCCTGGTCTTGAATTTTAATCTTCTGATGAAAGAAAAATAAGCGAATCCTCATGTTCTTTCCAGCACATCATGAAAGCTGGCTGTAGCGGGAAGTCACAGAGAGCTGGGTTTGAATTATGGCTCAACTTCCTAGTGGCTATGATTTTATCACGTTAAGCTTGAGTTCCTCCTCTGTAAATAAGAGTGCTAATCCCTTCAGCATGTGTTAGATGTGAGAATTTAGCCATGAAGTGTGTGCACAGTGCAAGCCCATGCCGAGAATGTCCTTTAAGGCATTCTGCCTCCTTGAACTTTAAAATATTTTCTATGTAGCCTTTGGTTCTCTGGGCAAATTCCAAGTGCACCATTTGCTCAGACATTTATCCCAACCACCCTTCTTTCTTTAGAAAAAAAAAAAAAGACCAGTTATTCATAGTCATTCCTTATTCCTTCTCCTCAAGGCTATTTTCTTGACAAACCCCTTTAGAGAATAAGCTTGGTAGGTTCCCAGAAACACTGATTTGATGATGGATGGTCTGTCTTCATCCTGGATGAAGAACACTCTGGCCTACATATTTCCTTGCACATAATAAAGAACAGTGATTCATCTGTGGGCAAAGTAGGTGTCATCTGCTCAACATGTAGAAGGGGCCGAGTGGTCTGCTAAACCCTGCGGCCAGTAAACCAGCAGAATGACCTCAGTTAATCCTCCTTCCTCATTAAAGACAGTTGTAGATGATCCCAGATTGGGCTGACACATTCCTTGGCTGTTGAGGAACTAATGAATTTCATAGAAACAGGGAAAACAGGCATAAATAGTGAAGAGGCCATGAGAAAGGCATTTCAAAGCTGTTGGAATCCGTCTCCAAAGTCAACAAAGCTCGGCTTTTCCTCAGAACCATTCTGTTCCTATGAGAAAGGTCCCAATCTCTGGGGAGCCTCTCAGCAGCTAAGTTTATGATACATCATCGGTCATCATGAACTCAGCATTTATATCTTTAGCAATGGGTTTTCTATCTGCTCAGGTTTTGGTTTTAATTTTTAATTTTTGTTTTTTGTTTGGAACCCATAGCTACTCTCACAGTCCTGATGTGAATACACAGACTTGGAGTTCTGTCAATAACCTTCTAATCTTTTCTCCAGATTTTTCCCTAAATAATCCATCTCAGCCTTCATGATGTCCTCCTCGGGTTGAACCTTGGTAGATGCTGGCTGGAGCAGAAAGCCTTTTCCTGCCCTTGGGATTCAGAGCAGGATCTCAGCTTTCCTAGGGATCCAACATCAACCTCCAGGCTTGTCTTGCTCCATGCCTTTCCCCGTCACAATCCTTCCCAACTCCTAACTTTTGCAGAAGATGGGTTCAAAGTCAGAATGGCTTGCCTGAGTCCCCAGAGTTTCCCTTGCCTCATATCTCAGCTCCAGCTTTCTTTTCCAAGGAGCACTTTCTGATATCCAAACTCACATTAGATGGTGGCCTTTAATCTCTTTTCTATTTCCTTTTGAATCTCAACATTTTAAATTGACATAAAAATTGTATATATTTATGGCGTAACCTGTGACACTTTGATAAATGTATACACTGTATAATGTTCAAATCAGGGTAAGCATATCTATGTCCTCAAACATATTTCATTTCTTCATGGTAAAAAGATTAAGGAGCCTTTATTTTAGCTTTTTTGAAACACACAGTACATTATTGCTATCTCTAGTCACCCTACAGTGCAGTAGCACACAGGAAACTTCTTTCTCCTAACTCTGACTTGGTAGCTGTTGTCTTTCTTTTGATTATTGAGCACTCATTTGTGCTCTCAATTATAACAATTTATGATATGCTATTCTTTTTTTTCTTCCTTTCCTTTCTCTCTTTTCTATTTTACTGGTGTTAAAGTATTACCAGTCTCTGTGTCTTACCTAAAAGTTAGATCTTTGAGGCCAAAGACCATGTCTCATCTTTTCTGGTTTTCCTCTTGGTCCAGCTTCTACCACACTGCTGGGCTCATTTTAATAAATACTTTTTATAATCCTAGATACAAGTATTTATTAAAATAATAATGCTAGATCAAGCATTCATTTAAAGCTTTCAGTGTCTTTTTCTGTCTTTGTTATAATTACTAAATATCCGTTAAACTTCATGTGATCTAGAATTAAATTGCTTTGGAAACTCAAAAACAAAATAAAACCAAAAGAGAAAGAACAAGAAGGGAAAAAATGAACACACACAAAGAAAATGAAGTCATTGCTTTTGCTATATGGTTACTTCCGGAGAGTGCTAATGTGAATGACAGCTCTTCCCTAGGCACGCTCTGTAATGAAGAGGGGCGGTTTTGTCCACGTGCTTTAGTGTCTGCTCCCTCTTCCCTATTCTGGAAGTCTCTGGCCTCGTTCTTGACTTCATTCTCTCTCACTGAGACACGGCACTGACTTCCTTTCTGCTTGACTATATTTCATTTTCTCCATTCTACCTATAGGCATAAAGAATCTTTCTGAATTACAGATTCATCAAACCACTCCTCTGCTTAGAAAGGTTCAGTCCTAAACACTACTTTTGAATTAAGTCTCAGTTTTGTGGTCTGGCATTTTAAACCACTGAATATATGGCCCCAGTCTGTTTCCATCTTTAACACTCTCTGAATAACCCCTACTCTCTGTCCTCATTGAACCCCTTACATCTAGCACACAGTGATTTTCTTGGCCAACCTCCCAACTTTTGCCAGAAAGTCTCACATTTCACCCCTTTGCATTTAAATTGCACTTTTCCCTTACTGACCAATTTAACATTAACATCGCCTTCCCTCCCTGATCACAGGATGAAGGGATTCTCCTTTCTCTGAATGCCTACATAGCACACTCTAATGGCATGTATCACCCTCCATCTTGCATTGACTTATTTATACATATGCATTCATTTACAGTTGACTCAAAAACAAAACTTTGGGGAAAGTTGTGCAGGTTCTAGTGTCAAAAAAAGGAATTTAGTCTTCTGATGAAAATATAATAAGTCTTCAAACAAAAAAGTATAGTATATCAAACATGATAATGGATGTTAAATAACCCTGAGAGGTCAGATGAAGATTGGCCTAGATCTGTCCAGAGACTCTCAGGGGAGTGATCGAATTCCAATATAAAATATAGATAGGTGTGAAGTAGCCAGGTGGAGAGACTGTGTGTGCTGAAGGGGTGAGAGAGTGAGGGTTGGTGGAGTAGAAGCAGACAGCACAATTGGAAAGCTTGGGGTTAGAAAAGAGACAGACACATGAGAAAGTAAGACATGTTTGAGGAAAGACAAGTTATTTATTTTGACTAAGCAGGATATGCTGAGCGAGTAGCTACAAGAAAAGACTGGTCAGGCGGTCAGGGAATAGATTTTCCCTTGCTAAGGTGTTTGGAGATCATCCTGGTAGCAGTAGAGGACCCCTGAGGGCTTTTGATTAGGGAATTATAAGATTGTGGGTTGGGCTTGGCAGTGGAGTGCAGGAAGGATCACGGACACGAAGATACTGTAGGCAACCTCATGGGGGATTGATGTCAGATGCATCTTGGTATTTTCTGATTGTGCTTAGTATAGTGCCAGGCACATGGTTTATATAAAAATTGTATTATTTGTTCAAGAAATGTAAGAAAATGAGGTGTCCATGTTTAGACTAGAACACAAATGGAAAGGGAGGGCTCTTTACAGTTCATACCTCACCTGTATTACTCAGATCACACAGATACAGGGCATTTTCCAGCTTTCTGAACCTGTCAATCCACGTCTCACATTCTTCAGAGTGGTTCTTCATGGCCCGACTGAGGAAGGGCTGGGAGACTGGCCGGATCTTCAAACTGCTTGGAGGATCTTTGGGGGTTGGAGTCTCAGCAGGAGGGTTTCCTGGATTCAGCTTCTCTTCTGGAGTTTTCTACCAAAATAATGCAACCATCTCACTGGCAGCACATTCACCACCCAGAGCTTCTCCAGTCTCTTGGCCAAAGATGAGGCCACACAACTAGGAAGATTTATTGCAAGGTCTGGCTTTGGAAAGCAAGGATGAGTTTCAAATCCTCACTACCATAGGACCATATCTGCCAAGTTTTGCTGGATGCAAACATGGTTGAGTTGTTTTTTTTTTAAGAGAAGGTGACATCATCACTTTTATTCAGTTTTCATTTTAGACTTACACAAAGCAAAGAACTGTATAAGTAACTGGCTGAGACTTTTCCTTGAGGTTCTATTCTAATAGTGAAGGCAGAATTACACAGGCAGTCAGTATAGATAAGTCAATTGAGTCAGGTCAGATCAAGGAGGCCAATGTGAGTGAGTCCAGGAATTTGGAGACTGCCCCAAGAGGGACTGAAATGTCTTCAGAGCCCTTCCTCCACCCTATGAAGATAACATGCCCCTGCTCCAATATGATGCTAAGGTAACTTGTCCTAGGAATTGCCCCCGCTCCCACATTGAGTTGTAAAAGTTGTTAATTAAAGTGTCCTGGGCTGCTCCATCCTGCCCTTCCCCCTTCAACCCACCTGTTTCCCACCTTTTGGCCATCCCACCGAGCATCTCCAGAGCTTTGTCACATACACAGGAAGGAGAAAGATAAGGGGAAGAGAGAGGAGAGCAAAGGATTTGCAAGAGAGTGTTTCCAGGAAAAACAGAGCTGGTCATATCAAACTCTCCCTATGTGGAAGGTGGTGTTAGGAAGTCTTAAATGGCAATGTTTGGATCCATTTGTCTATTTCATTCTAAACACATCTCTATTTTGTACTGGACATAGGATTAGGATACCTAGGTTAACTCACCTCCATGTCTGTTTATAGTCTTGGGTCTACCCTAAGATCTAGGCAATCTCAGTAATTGCCTATAAAAAACATATAAAAAAGGGCAGAATGTCTTGCTTCTCAGGATAACAGGATACCAGTTATGGTCCCCTTCTCCCTTCTGGGAGAGGTCTTTGTTACCCCTTTTTAATAAACCTTGCTTTATATGCTTGCCTTGGCGTGCTTCTCTAATGTTATTTACGTCAACATGTGAGGAAGCAGAACTCATCACTGGTAACTGGAGGTATCAATAGTACTACTAGTAGGATCTACTGAGGATAGGTTTCTGGCAAAGCTTAAATTTTCTTCTGGATTCTGAGTGTGACATGTTTTGGCAAAAAGTGATTGAAGCAATAGTGATATTATCCTAGGCTTACCGGGCCCCTTGAAGGTCTATTAAAACACCTCTAGTCTGCTGGTCCTGTTCATTTAACACAGGAAGCTGAGGCCCAGAGAGTGCAAGTAAATTACTGAGATTGCCTAAGATCTTAGGGTAGACCCAAGACTATAAACAGACATGGAGGTAAGTTAACCTAGGTATTCTAATCCCATGTTCAGTACAAAATAGAGGTATGTTTAGAATGAAATAGACAAATGGATCCAAACATTGCCATTTAAGACTTTCTAACACCACCTTCCACATAGGGAGAGTTTGATATGACCAGCTCTGTTTTTTCCTGGAAACGCTCTCTTGCAAATCCACATAGTTGTAGAGAGAATTACCACGTTTCAGCTGCACAGTTCAGCACTGGGCATCTGGTGCAAAACAGGCAAATAGACCTATTGTTCAGGAGTTTGGGATCTATTTGTGAGAAGGAAAGATAAAGGGAGAAGCACAGATCATTCTGTGTGAGACCTTAAAACACTAGCAGATTTTCTCCCTGTGCATTGGAAATGAGAAAAAGCTGGTCAGTCAAGAAAGAGAAGATGAAGTTGACAGTAGAGAAAAGAAAAAAATGGGAAGTCTTAACTGTGTTCGAAACCCTGGTTTCATTTACTGTTGCATTGTTTTCCTTAGGTAATAAAATAAATTTCTCTAGCCTTCCAATTAATTAAATTTGTAAAGTTGGTTATATTCATTGTAATCCAAATAATTCTGATGCACCATAAAATTATACCTCTAATTTTTGAATACCATCTGTGTCCTGTAAACTTTCAAATGCCTGAATTTTTCCAATTTTGTAAGTTTGTCTTAAACTTCCCACATATAGGCTGCAAAAATTCCATACTCCTAAAGAATATTTATTGCAATAGGAATTACCAAGTCCTGCATTAACTAAGAAACACAAATTAAGCTGTTGCAGGGGTATTTAAAGAACCATTTTCTTTGAAATAATAGAACACAATACAAAATTACACCCACATGGATGACAAGAAGCCGGTAAGTTTTAAGGATTAATTAATATAAAATAACTCCTACAATGAAAAAATCAATTTTTGGAAAAGTAGAATGTTTTCATACAGTAGATGACTGATTCTTACGCATTTTTAGAGCTGTGGACCACTTCATAAATCTGAAGAAAGATTTAGAAAATCTGCCCAAGTTAATGTATATTTGGTTATATTTTCATGGATGATTTTGGAGAGATCAAGGTGATCATGGATCTGAAAAATCCAAAAATTCTCTGATGTTAAATAGTTTTATATTTCTCTAGAGAGTTCAACTCTCTTTGACCATTAAAGAAAGGGGAAAGTGGAGATTTGTATGGACCTGAATTAAGCTCAAGTAACTAACTAACTAATAACTAACTAACAACTAACTAGCAACTAACAAACCAACATGCCCTATACCATTCTCATCCCGCTGTGTCAGGATTCCTTGCTTTTGTCTCTCTACAGTGTTGGCCCCTCCTCCACCAGAGGTATATTGATGTATCCTCAAGGTCCTGGAGTGCCTGGCACTGAGTAGGTTCTCAAGGCATGTTTGATGACTGAATAAGTGAGGGAACGAATGAGTGATTTTCTCTACGAAAATATAAAAGTTGCTTTACCAACTCTGTGCTTTACTTCTTCTTCTTTAAAAAGTGGGACAATGAATGCTGCTCATACAAGAATGTGAGAAGAATCAATTATTTCAGAGATGCAATAAAATCCTCATACAAGAGGCAAAATAAAAGAGCAAAATATATTTTTTACAACCTTATTCACAACAGACTTAACACTCAAGGAGAAAAGCATTTGCTGTTGTTTCCTGCATGGCAAGAGACTTGCCAAAATGATTCTGTTTTCTAAAATATTTCAACGTGTGAAGTGCATGAAGAGGCCTCCCGTCATTTTAAGATGAATTATGTTCTAATCCGGGCATCTAAAAAACAACAACAATAGAAAAACTCAGGCTGTTTTTCAATTCTACAACATCTCCTGGCTAAATGCTGGGAATATTAAAATGGATTTTAACTGCTTGCCAGATTTTCTTTTTTTCTTTCTTTCTTTCTTTTTTTTTTTAAATCAGAGAGCCTGCTATATTTTAAAATGTGATGCCTGAGGAAAAGGTCACCGTCAGTTTCTGGAAGCTGGACTTGAGATATTAAAATAGGTCTCATCTCTATCCTTTGTTTTGATGGCAATTGGTGGATGGGCCACAAGCTTTGGGAGAACTCTTGCACATAGGCAATGGGTGTAATTTCTTGGGGTCGGTGACAAACTCTTTAACTACTGATGGCGAAGGTTTCTGGCAAACTGGAAAGGAGGTGACCACACTCTTGGAGTTCCTCTGCCTTTCTTCTCTGCCTGAGAAGTCTGGGAGTCAGTCTGACATCAAGAGATTGGGTGGAAATCAGAAACCCACAGGCGAGGCCCCTCCAACATCAGAGAAGGGAAGATGAGGACCTTCCCCACGCATGCTCTGTGTACCCCAGGTGCATACCATATGTTCAGCTTTGCTTTGAGATATCTCAGAGACTTCAGGCTGCTCTGGAATGGCAGGGGCTTCCTTTTCATTCTTTCCTAAACAAGAAACAATAACAGGAAGGGTTTGGTTTGATCTTCATTTAACACACTCACATAGACACCAGGCCAAAAAAAAAAAAAAATACTGAGGCTCTGTGTGTGGCTGGCACTGTGTTAGGTGATGGGGACACATTATGAATGAAAACCTGGTTCCCACCCCGATGCACCTCAGACCAGGAGGGATGCCAAATAATTACTCAAAATTGTTATTTAACTGCAAGCTACCATAAATAATTCAAAAGACAAATATGGGCACGTAAGAAAGCACTTATTTTAGAGCAATGGCAGGAGAGGTGGGGGTCAGAGATGGCTTTTTGGAAAAAGTGACACAAATTGTCAACCTGAGGGATGAGTAGATGTCATCTAGACCAAGGTTGTGCTCATGGTACCTATGGAGCAGAGAGTTCCAGAGCAGTTGAGACAACAGCTTGCAGAAAGGCCACTTAATCAGAAAGGCTGGTCTCACTTAGGGAGTGGTCAGGGGCTTCTTCCTGTGAGCCTGTCTCTTAAGAATCAAGCACTTCCACCACTCTTTCCTTGTAGGTATGCACCTGAAAGGTCAGGCACAGACTTCTCTGCTCCCTTCAATGGCCTCAGCCTTATATAGAACGAGGTGTGAACAGTGACCCTCACCCAGGGCATTCTACTGGGTACTCCTCCCTGCAGGCTGCTGCCTTCATGAACAGGCTTCCTTCAGATGCCAGAAAGACCTGCTGCTGGGTTCACCAGGGCTTCCTGCAGACACCACGCATTCATCACTCAGCACCTTCCATCTGACTTGGTGACTTGCTTACGTTGCTAATCCCTGTGGTGACCACTCAGCACAGATTTCTGGGAGCCTCAACTTCAATATTCAGTTCATAATTCAAGTATGCCATTAAATATGTATTATTTCTGAGTGGGTCTCATTATTTTCAATAAACTTATCCTATGAATAAATATTAAAGTTAGGAGGAGGCAAATAACACAGGGGTTGAGAGCATAGGCTCTGAGGCCAGATAACCTTTCTTTATTAGCTACATGACCTGGGGCAAGCTGCTTGTGCCTCAGCTGCTGTTTCTGTAAAATGGAGGTAATGAGACCTACAGGTTATTGACAGGATTGAATTGGATTACAAAGTGTAAAGCAAGTACCCGGACTATAGCAAGGGATCAATAAAGGTAAGTAATAGTGCTATCTAGGTAAGGATGTTTTCATAAATCAATTAACAGATCAGATTTAAAACACTTTTGTTAGACTTTTAACATTGCAACCATGAATCATTATGAATCTTCTTCAGTTTCTTGATGGAGAAGACAATGTAATTTCATATTATTCTCTGAAAGCCCAGACCCCAGCATTAGAATAAGTATTCAAAGCATGCTTGTTGAATAACGGAATAATCATATATTCTTTGTTTGGAATTTGGAAAAGAGTGTGACATATGTATCAGGAGATATATATATATATATATATATATATATATATATATATATATT
>NW_026000082.1:6681796-6686532 GCF_001458135.2 Marmota marmota marmota | reverse complement strand
GGGGATGTGGGGGTGGGGAGGGGGGGGGAAGAGACCCACTTCAGCAGTTTAAAAAAAAAATCCCCTAGATGATTCTAAAGTGAAACCAGGGTAGAGGATTACTGATTTAAAACAAAGGCTATTGGCCTCATTGGATTTACTGAATGAAGATTTTGTGAGAAGGAAGCTAATATGGGTCAAATATCTATAAAGGACAGTCATTTCCCATATTATCTAAAGAATAACCTGTGAGGTAGAAATTATCCCCATTTGACAGACCAAGAGTAGATGAAAGCCTATGTTTCCAACTCATTCATTCATTCATTCTGAGAATATGTGTTAGGTGCTTTCTAAAGGCTAGGCATTGTCCTAGGTACTATGTCAAAACACTGACCAGGAAAGAGTCCTTTCAAAGTGAGTGCATTCTTGTAATGAGGGCAAACAGACACACACAAAAAAATCAATGCCAGGTCTGATTAAGTGCTGTAAACATGATGTCAGTTATGGGGGTGGCAATTACTAACTTGATAGGGAATTCACCCAAGGCCTTTGAAGAGGTGATAATTAAGTAGAACCCTGAGCAGAGGGGAGTCAAGGGAGCAAGTAAGAAAAATATCTGGGGAAAGTGCATTTGAGGAAAATGTTACAGCAAATACGAAGGCCTCGAGGCAAGAGTGCTTAGGCAGAAAAAGAAGGGAAGAAAAGTGGGTTAAGTGTTCATGGAACTAAAGGGTATCATGGGCCATGTCATGTGACTAAAGTTTTATTTATTTTTTTTCTTTCCAGCATTCATTTCTTCTCTGGTGATTCTCCCGTTACTACCTCCTCTGGCAAAAGCAACTGTATTTTGTTTTGTGGGGCTCACTCTTCCCTCTTTACAGTGTGCATTGTGGTTTAGTAGGGTTGACCTCCAGTTCCAATTCTAAGCTTGGTCTCTGACTAATTTAAGTTTGTCATTGTACCCTCATATCCCTCATATCAATTTTGGTTCTAAGATGGGCATAAAACTCAATCTGAGCTTCTGGATGGAGAGAAGATAACTGCTGCTTATAGACAGTAAAGGTTCCTCCACCTTGGCAGCACCTACCAAAATAGTGCTGTGTCATAGCAACCTTAGCTTTTCTGTTATTGTGAAAGGAGTGCTTGGAGTAGTCAGGGGAGTGTCACATGAAGCCCAAAGATGATGCCCACACCAGGTAAAGCAGAACAGAGAACCCAAAGAAGGAAAGCACATTTGAATGGCTAGATCAAAGATCTTGCTGCTATGAGACATTTCAGCCAAATAATCCACTATATCTTTATTGGGTAAACCAAGTGAGTTGGCTTTTATATCCCTTTAATGTAAATAGTTGTAACTAGTAATTATATGGATTTCTTTCCTTAATAAAACAGAGGCCAATTTGTCACCATTTTTATGTTTTCTGTCTATAGTGATAAGTTTTTATGAATGTTGGAGGGAACTCAATGAACCTTTGTGGCTACTTTTCATTCCCTCCAAATTTTCCCCTCCAAGTTTTTTCAGTTTGACTCCTTGCTTACATATTCTCCTTCTTTGCTTCCTCACTCAGTCTCTGAAATGAGGAGATTCAAATTTGGAGCCATACATAATTTTTGGGAAATACCTTTGATCTTAGACCATACCATGTTTGGTGGATCCTAAACTCTTTTTTTTTCTTAATGGGAGTTCATAGCATTTCTTGGATCTGTGGCTTGAGATCTTTCATCACTTTTGGAAATTTCTCCTAATTTCCTCAAGTATTGCTTTAGATCTATTCTCTTCCTCTTGCGCTTCTATGATTTCAGTTACATGTATGTTGGATAGTGTCACCATTCCCTAGATATCTCTTACATATTTTTTTCATATATTCCATATTTATTTCTTATTGATATTTCAATTAGGATATTTTCTACTGAACTATATTTTAATTAACTAATCTGTCTTCAGCTTTGTCCAATCTTCTCTTAATCTCTTTGAGTTTTAAAAATATAGTTTTAATATTTTTCAGTTTATATAGTCCATTCAATTCCTTTTGTAGGTTCTAAAATTCTTTGTTGAAAATTCTCCATTTTTCATTCATTTTCTTGAACAGAATTAATTACAGTTATTTCAAAATCTGTTTTCTGCTTGCATTGTTACTGATATTTTTAAATAGAAACTGAAAACTCCATATGAAACACACAGAGCTTTAGTGTAATGTTTCTTCTTGATTCCTACAAAGGATCAAGAGGACCTTTTCATCCTTCTGTTTGGTAGTTTAATTTGAATTCCAAGTAAAAGGCTTCAAACAAATATTCTTATGTATTTTTATTTAATCTTCTAGTTGTTCTTGCCAAGAGATTTGGTCAGCGGCTAATTAGTCTAATCTTGTCATTAGTGCAAATCACTGATATCGAGTATTTATGTGGAAATCATATATGTACATTAAAGAATAAGGGTGCAGGATTTTTATGATAACAAAGGAGACGAAGTTTATAATAAAAGGCAGCATATATAAAATGAGTAATTTTGACCAAGTTATCATAGCACCTTTGAGTCAAAAGAAGAAAATGTACAATTTTATATACACCTAATAAGTAAGTTTCTTTTTTGTATGATCCTCTTCCCTTTTAAAACATTTGCTTGTGGGCAAGAGAACATACAAATAAAATGGCTCACTCCGTACTTCAGAACACTTAACAATCTTAGTCCTAATGATATAGAAATGGGAAGAGACCAAGATATTAACTTAGTAGGCAGTAAACTATCACACAAAGTGACAACAGCAACATCACCTCAACAACCTTGTTGCTCTGGAGAGTCTCACATGGACTAAAGGGTTAGGAAGCTGGCATGTGCCTGTAATTGCAATGGCTCAGGAGGCTGAGCAACAGGATTATAAGTTCGAAGCCAGCCTCAGCAACTTAGCAAGGCCCTGAGCCCCGTCTCTAAATAAAAACACGAAAAAGGCTGGGGATATGGCTCAGTGGTTAAGTGCTCCTGGGTTCAATTCCCAGTACCAGAAAAAAAAAATGATATATTGCCTATGTTGTTTATCCGACTCACAGTCACTCTGTCAGATCAACAGAACAGGTTTTCTTTCTTCCCTGCCCTTTTCCTTACTTTCCCCCCTTTCTCTCTCTCCTTCCCTTTCTTCCTTCTTAATTTCTCTTTCTCAGTTTTAGAGATGAGAAAAAAATAAGTTGGAGTGAAGTAAAACAAGTGATCCACACAAGGTGATTTAGTTGCAAAAGTGATACTTCAACCTGTATTTTACATACTATCCAGCTATGCTATGTGCTATGAGCTAAGTTGTGTTACCCAACATTTATGTATTGAAGTCCTAATGCCCAGTACTTTGGAATGTGACTGTGTTTGGAGACAGTGTCTTTAAAGAGTTGAATAAATTTAAATGAGACTGTTAAGGTAGGTCCCAATCTAATCTGACTGGGTATTCTTATGAGAAGAGGAAATCTGGACGCCGAGAGACACCAGGGATGCACCCACACAGAGGCCATGTGTGGATACAGCAAGAATCTGTCCAGAATTGGGGCGTGGTTTTAAATATTCTTAGCACTAGCTATGTGTGAAACCTCAGAGGTTAGGTTAACAGCCACAGGCATCCCTTCAGTAGCCTCTGTATCCCTTCAGTAGACTATATATATTGACTATATAGTTATTTTATTTCTTTGAATTGTTTTTAATAAATAATCAGGTAGTTTGTAGAACAACAGGTATACTAACCCTGAGATTAAACGCAAGGAAACAAACAAAGTGTTTTATAAGAGATTCGAGCACAGCCACCTTCTTAGGGGTTTGAACTCCAAACCAAGTGAAACTTTTAGAACCAGCTGTATGTCACCTCTGAAATCCTTTCTCCAGGTTACTTGGCATTTTCTTAGATCCTGTGTAGGGGCACTAGTTCCTAGATTTTGATGTAGTGTGCATTTCTCTTTGTTCTTTCAGCCTGAAGGGTGAAGCTGCTTTCTACAGTTACTAAGGTCGGGATTACCTCATTGTGGTGGATTGAATTTGTCCCCAAAGAATAGCCATGTCCTCTCCACCGGTACCTGTGGATCTGCCTTTAGTTGAAAATAGCCTTTGTGAATGTAAACAAGTTGAAATCATTCTAGATTAGTGTGGGCATGAAATTCAATGACTGGTGTCTTTATAAGAGAAAAAAGAGGGATATTTGGATACAGAGACCTAGAAGTAAAATGAACAAAGCTATGTAAAGACATGGACCAAGATTGGAGTTACACAGTGACAAGCCAAGAGAGGCCTGGGACCACTGGAAATTGAAAGGGGCAAGAAAAGACTCTTTCCTAGAATCTTTGGAGGGGGCATGGATCTAATAACACCTTAATGCTCTAGTCTTCAGAACTGTGTGAGAAGATATATCTGTTTTTTCTGCAATTTGTTACAGCAGCTTGGAAAAATGAATACATTCTTCATTCCCTTTTTTATTCTTTCAGCCTGTGATATTCATATAACCAATCCCCTGTAATGAATCCCTCTGATTGAAATACCTATTAAATTTTCTGCTTTTCTACTTGGATGCAGACTGATATATTCATTCTCTCTCTCTCTCTCTCTCTCTCTCTCTCTCTCTCTCTCCCCCCCCCCCTTCCTTCCCTCTCTGCCCCTCCCTCCATCCTTCTTCTATGTAAAAATTAACTTTACATGGATTTTTTTTGGCATTCCATTGGTAGTTACTAAAATTATAAAGTAATGATAGTAATGACTATAATGAGAGACAGAACGGTAACCAGGGATATAT
>NW_026000082.1:6567563-6681530 GCF_001458135.2 Marmota marmota marmota | reverse complement strand
CCCCCCCCCCCACACACACACCAGAGGCCCAACAGAGGAGGCAGTCTGATCTTGAACTTTCACCTTCTAATACTGCTGGCTCAATAAGCCGTTTTTCTTTATGAAGTACCCAAATTCAGATATTTTGTGATAGCAACAGAAAATGAACTAATGTAATTGAGAGTTTCATTTTTATTTTTTCTCCAATTTTTTTAAATTCCCTTTTCCACAATACCAAGTCCTCTTAGGTTGCATCTCTACTATTCTCATTTTATATCTACTATTCTCTCTCATTTCCTTCTCTGTTCTTTTTCTTCCCTACCTTTTGCAGAAGTCCCTTAAGTTTGACATTACACATTTTCCTCTAGTGTTAATTTCACTTCTTATTGATTCCTGGTTACCTTTTAATTTGCCTAGAGAAGCTTTAGCTTCATTGATACCATCTGTATTTCCCCAAATTCTTTCTAATTTCTTCTGTTCATTTTTTGTGCTTTTTAAATTTGATTTTTATAGATCTTAAAAATCTCATTATACTTATTACTTTTTAATTCAATTCCGTAGAGACAACGGCTTCTTATATACTGCATAGAATCACTGTGCTTTCCTAAATTATTTTTCTAATTTCTAGAGTAGATCATTTCTAAGCTTGGTTGAGATTTGGAGCCTGCAGGATGATGATTCCCTTTCACATTCTGCGGTATTTTCTTAAATGTTGGTGTTTTTTCTTTACTGGGCTTCGAATGAGGATCTCCTCACATTCACTGTGACCCACAGTTAAGCTGTCTTGCTTTCCTGTGACTGTGTTCCCTGCTCACTTGAACCTCCAGTCAAGGATAGAAGGCAACCCCATTCCATACTGATTTCTCTTAGTCACTCGCCTCATGCACCTTGGTAGAATGGAGGTGGGATCTTTTCACCACATTCGTTGAGTACCAGACACTTCAGATTGGTGCAGTATGTCGTATTTTATATACCTATTAGTGTAAACAAGTACCAGCGGTCTCCTTTTCTCCATTCTAACTCCCATGACTTAATTTTCAGGAATTATACTTCACCATGTGCAAACACCATACATAACCTGGGTTTCCTTTCTCTCCTTGCTCATCTTAACTTTTTGCTCTGTCATTTTGGGGAGTCATACAGGATATATCTGTATCTCTGAATAGGTACAGAAAAGTGATGTGTGGGTAAATACACAGGTGTGTTTCTTTGGGCAGGGAGGGGCGGGGAAAGAGAAGCAGGGAACAGAAGAACTCAGACTGCTACTATAAACAGCGCCTTTGCAATTTTCTAGTTGGCTAAGACTTGTGGTCTCCAAACCAAAGGGAAGGCCATGGTGAAGGGAGAAAGTATCTTCCACACTTCTTAGAGGCAAGCAGGGTGAAGTGTGGGGCAGGCAACTCATTGATTTTCCCACATTGCAGAAACTCATAGAGGAGGTTCCTGCTAGATCCTGACACTAGAGTTCCTGTTAGTGAGTTTTTCTGCTTATGTGTTTTGGGCCTTTTTCTTTCTTTGTAGGAATTTTTGTCAGGTGCTGTTAAGCGGATGCCTTTTGATAAAAAAGCCTTGTATGAATAAACAAAACAAACCTAAATATACTAAGCACACAAGATGTGGGCTATTTTATTGAAAGGCCCTTGAAAATCTTGGTGAAGCTAGTTTCAGGTGGCATGTTCTTCTAGCGGCTTCATACAGGCTTATGTCAAAAGGTATGCCAGCAACCACCTCCCAAGTCCAATCATTATCTTTCTCCACCTCCTGAAATGTATTCTCCAGCCATGAGGAAAAGTTTGTGGTAATCCAAACTTGCCAAGCTTTGCTTGTGTTTCTGTCTTTGCACCTACTGCTCTTTCTCTCTGAAATACTTCTCCCGTCTCTCGCTCTGTTAGCTCCTATGAATCCTATTAAGCTCAGCTGAGCCATAGCATAGAACAATGCTGAGAAGTCAACTCTATCCAAACTTCCAGAATCAGAAATTATGTCCCAGGATTTAAAAAATTTAGGCATTATAGCCGTGCCTTTCAGACTTCTGAAATTTCCAACTTTAGAAGTTTCTGAAGGATTACAGAATATGCTAGATGGAGAAAACAGCTAGAAAGGAGGCTGCCTAGGAGTCTCTTATCCTATAGGACCATGTTAGTTTTCGAGGACTGTGTTATGGTCTGAGTCTATGGAATACTCACCTCCAAGGTATTAGGAGGTGGGAGTCTTTGAAAAGTGTTTAGGTTATGGGGCAGAGCCCTCTTGAATGGGATCAGTGTCCATATAAAAGAAGCTCAAGAGAGACCCACTCATTCTCCCTGCCATGTAAGGTCACAGTGGAAAGAAAGCCATCTAGAAGGAAGCAGACCTTCCCAGGCACCGAATCTGCCCACATCCTAGAATTCCCATCTCCAGAACTGTGGAATAAAAGGCTTTTTTTTTTTTAATAAGCCACCTAGTTTATAGTGTTTTGTTATGGAAGCCCAAACGGACTAAGACAGGCTGCCACAATGAGACACCACAGACCATGCGGCTTCAACAGAAATTTCTCACAGTTTTGGAGGTCAAAAGTCCAAATCAGGGTATGGGTAGAGGGCAAGAGTTACCCAATTCCTCAGATCCAGAATTGTGTTCAGCACCAAGCCCAAGTGTGAAGCCAGCTCTGGGACTCAGGCAATTTTCCCCAAACACCTGTGCCTTAGCCACAATCTTGTAAAAGTTTCTGAGTATTGTAGGGCAAGTAGGAATGTTGCTATAGTGCAGTGACTAAGCCCCCAAACTCTGAAACCAGAGGGTCTGCATTTGGCTTAGCCTTATTGATGAATTCAGGTATGGATTACATATAGGTTTTAATCTCTCTGTGTTTCTTCATTTGAAAAATATTAGTGCTCACCTCATGGGGCAGGTGCAAGGATTAAAAGAATTAATATTTATAAGGCGCTTAGAATATTTCTTGAAATACATTTAGCATTAAGTAAGTGTGGGCTATAACTAATAATAATAACAATTATTATTATTATTATTATTATTATTAGAATGTAGAATGGAAAAGCTAGGTCTAATTTCTATAGCCCAACCAATGTGCAGGCCATACCACATCTCTAATAGCTCTTGGCTAACCCTTTCCTATTCCCTTTACAAAGTAATTGCTGAATCAGACACCTCATGTTTCCTTTATCTCCCGAAATCCTCTGGTAGTTCCTGGGATTAGCAAAACGGGTCCTTTTCAACCTAATTGCACTCTCAATAATGGGCCAGATGTGTATGATAAGTCCTACTTGTGGCTGTGTCAATGGCTCCATCTATTCACGAAGCTTCCATAGAGGCTTCATTATTCCTCCCCACCCCCCCCCCAACACAATTTGGCTCGTGTGCATGTGTTTTAAACTGGTTTGAAGCATTTAATTTTGCCAATACAATTTTAGAGTATTAGTTTGCCTCCTGTTCTCTCTCTGCTGTCCTTAATTACCACTTATTACAAAGTCACACAGAAACATTAAATGCGAATTCTGACTTACACGTTCCTGGCCAAGAACAGGGATAATAATTTTTACCAACACAACCTGAACTCATAAGGGTGATTCAGAGTCGAGATTTGAAATCGTAATCAAGTCTTTCTCAAAATCGCCTTACCCTGGCAGTCATTCACTAATATCGCTGCTAATTGGTAGGCAAATGGCAAAAAACAAAATCTCAATGTTAAAAACAAGAACAACAACAACAACAACTATTTTGTTACGGGGCTCACAAAATTGCTCTCCTTGTCAGCTCTTGCAACATGACAGTTTAAGAAGGGAACGCAACTCATTTTATTTGGTTAGATGGGGCTAATCCCACATCACCATAATCCCTCCTGATGTTTTATTGATTCTAAAGGACATTTAATCAGGAAGCAGCTCAGCACTAGAATCCTGCTAATTAGCAAGCAGCCACATTCCAAATGGGTTCCCAATTGAACAGCAGATTAATGGACAATATGTACTAAAATAATGATTCGTGCATTCAGCTCCTAAAATGTGTGTCTAAATTGCATCTTTAATCTCTTAAGGATATAGATTTGCATACAAAGCCCTTAACGAAATGGATTTAATTCAACAGAAGAAGCTTTAGCCAATGACTGTTTAAGGATGAAACAGGTTTATCTCTTATAAATGCAATTCTTCGTTGGTTCTCATGGTTTTGATGTCCTTGAATATTCAAAGGTCAAAGACAGGTAAATAAAAAAAAATTAGCATGTTTCTCTGATTTTCCCAAAAGCAGTGGAAATTGAGAATTTTGATATAATAAAAAGCAGCTTCCCCTCACTTGCCCCCCATTCTCTCTTGATCTCATATTCGTAATTCATGGAATATTGGTTTGGACCCCAGCTTTTAATCAACTAATGTCTATTGAGTCTCCACTATATACCAGGGACAATGTGAGCTTTGAAACATGCTCTTTCTGCCTTTAGCTTGGAGCCATTTGAGGACTCTCAATTTCAGCTTCCTGCTTTTCCATTTAGCTCTGAGCTCACTCTCCTGATTTTTTTGTTTAACCATGTCTCTTACCTTTACCCAATCACCTGTAAGATTTTAGAGAAGGGAAATTCCTATGTGCTAAGCTGTTCCACTGGAAATACACTTACTGTGTTCGAACTCCTGGCCTCATTATTAATTTAACCATTTAATCATTGATTGATGCTCCCTGCTATGGTTTGGATATGAGGTGTCCTCCTAAAGCTCATATGTGAGACAATGCAAGAATGTTCAGAGGTGAAATGATTAGATTCCAAGAACTGTAGTTTCATCAGTGATTTAATAGGCTTGAATGGATTAACTGGGTGGCAACTGTGGACAGGTAAGGTGTGACTCATGAGTTGAGCTCTCTCTGCTTCTGGGCTGTTATGAACTGAGAAGGTTTCTTCCACTGTGCCCTTCCACCAAGATATTCTGCCTCATCTTGGACCTAGAGCAATGGAGTTGTCTGATCATGGACTGATTATTTGACCCCAAGAACCAAAATAATCTTCCTTCTCTAAGTCGTTCTTGTTAGGTGTTTTGGTTAGAGTGACACAAAGCTGACCAAAACACTCCACATAACCTTCACTCCACTTTATTTTTCTGCATTGCTCTTATTGCCATATGACATACTATATATTCTAACTCACTTACTATTTCTCTTCTTCTCCCCACCAGAATATATAAACTTCATGAGGGAAAGGCTTTGTTTTAGTCATATCTGTATTCCCAGTGTCTAGAGTAGTGTTTGGTATGTAGCAGGCAATCAATAAATGTTAAATGAATGAATAAGTGATTTCATCACATTCTTATAACTACCAGGAGTCAGTACTGGGATATATGTTGGGAATACAGTGTGAGCAAATAAGTCACACTGCCCATCATTAGGGAGGGCACTATTGTAAATAGCAAACTAATATCAGACAAATAAATACATAATTACAAATATCAGTGTTAGGAAATAAAAGGACTGGGTTCTGTGAGAGTACTCAGCAGAAGGAACCGGATGTTGATGAGATGGTTAGGGAAGGTGTCCTTCAATTTGACTGTGAGCTAGGGACTGGGAAGAATTCACATACTGCCATCCCTGAGAGTATCTCAACACATTATTCTTCACCTAATTCAGTTCAAGTACATAAATATTTATTATAATAATATTTATTGTGCAAGGCACTGCTGTAGACAGTGCCTGCGTGAGTGAATAAAACAAAGATCCTGAATATCTTGGCATTATATATTCTGCTGTTTGTTAGGGAGAGACATATGACAATAAATAAAATAAATCAGCAAATGGCCCAATTTATGAGTAGTTGAAGAAGACAAGAGAAGAAAACAAAAGTAGAGCGGGTTAAAAGGAATAAGAAGTATGGGAGGTGATAAATTTGAATAGGGGAGTTAGTGTTGGCCTTGTCTCACTGATAAGGAGTTATTTGAACAAAAAATTGAAGAAAGGGAAGAGGTTGGCAGGAGGACATCTGAGCCGTAAAGAGCATTCATTATAGGTGGAGGAGACATTCAGAGGATAGGTGCCCAGGTGGATCTTTGCCTGGTCCATCTGAGAAAGATAAGGTTTACAGTATAACTGGAACAGAATGGGCAAAGTAGCTTTTAGATGGAGCCAGAGAGATGATGGGGGAGCAGATCATATAGAACTCTTTATAAGAACTTTTCTTCCCTGAGTGATAGGTGCCTTTGAAGTCTTTGGGGGCAGAGCAATGATGTATACTATTTTAGTTTTTTTTTATTGGTTCTTTTTAGTTATACATGATAGTAGAATCCATTTTGATATAATTATACAAATATGAAATATGTCTTATTCTAATTAGGAAACCATTCTTGTGGATGTACATCATGGTTGGATTCACTGTGGTGTATTCATATATGTACGCAGGAAAATTATGTCAGATTCATTCCACTGTCTTTGCTTTTTGTATCCCCCTTTCCTTCCCTTCATTCCCTTTGTCTCATCTACTGAACTTCTATTCTACCCCCACCCCTTACTGTAGGGTACCTTCTATGTATCAGTAAAAACATTTGACCTTTGGTTTTTTTAGGGGGTTGGCTTATTTCACTTAGCATGATACTCTCCAGATCCATCCACTTACTGGCCAATGTCACAAAGTCATTCTTCTTAATAATTGAGTAGTATCTGATTGTGTATATATGCCATATTTTCTGTATCCATTCATCTCTTGAAGAGCACTGAGGTTGGCTCCATAGCTTAGGTCTTGTGAATTGTGCTGCTATAACTATTGATATGGCTGCATTACTGTAGCATGCTGATTTTAAATCCTTTGGATATATACTGAGGAGTGGGATAACTGGGTCAAATGGTGATTCCACTCCTAGTTTTTGAAGAATCTCCATACTGCTTTCCAGAATGGTTGCACCAATTTGTAGTCCCACCAATGTATGAGTGAGAATGTGAGTACCCTTTTCCCCATATTCTCACCAACATTTACTGTTGCTTGTATTCTTAACAATTTCCATTCTGGAGTGAGAAGAAATCTCGTAGTTTTAATTTCATTTCTCTAATTGCTAGAAATGTTGAACATTTTTTCATATATTTGTTGACCATTCATATTTCTTCTTTTGAGAAGGGTCTGTTTAGTTCCTTTGCCCATTTACTGATTTGGGTTGTTGTTGTTGTTGTTGTTATTATTATTATTATTATTATTATTATGGTGTAAGTTTTTATATATCCTGGAAATTAATGCCCCATCTGAGATGCAGGTGGCAAAGATTCTCACCCATTCTGTGGGTTCTCTTTTCATACTCTTGATTATTTACTTTGTTGCGAAGAAGATTTTTATTTTGATGCTATCCTATTATTTATTTTTTATTTTAGTTCTCACACTTTAGGACTTTTTTTAAAGGAAGTCAGTTCCTCAGCCTATAAGTTGGAGTGTTAAGCTTATATTTTCCTCTAGTATGTGCAGAGTTTCTGCTATAGTTCCTAGGATTTTGATCCACTTGAGTTGAGTTTTTTGCAAGGTAAGAGATGGGGATTAAATTTCATTCTACTACATATGTATTTCCAGCTTTCTCAGCACCATTTGTTGAAGAGGCAACCTTTTCTCCAAAATATGTTCTTGGCACCTTTGTCTAGTATGAGGTAACTGTATTTATATGGATTTGTGTCTGTGTCTTCTATTCTGTTCCATTGGTCTTCTTTCCTGTTTTAGTGCCAATACCCTGCTGTTTTTGTTACTATAGGTCTGTAGTATAATTTAAGGTCTGGTACTTTGATGCTGCCTGTTTTGCTTTTCTCATTAAGGATTACTTTGGCTATATGGGCCTCTTATTTTTCCAAATGAATTTCATGACTGCTTTTGTTATTTCTATAAAGAATATTGGAATTTTGATGGGAATTGCATTGAATCTGTTTAGCACTTTTGGTGGTATGACCATTTTGACAATATTAATTCTGCCTATCCAATAATATGGGAGGTCTTTCCATCTTCTAAGGTCTTCCTCAATTTCTTTCATTAGTGTTCTGTAGTTTTTATTGTAGAGATCCTTAACCTCTTTTGTTAGGTTGATTTTCAAGTCCCCCCATCCCCAGGTTATTGGGAATGGGATGTTTTTCCTAATTTCTCTTTCAGCTAATTCATCATTGGAATATAGGAATGCAATTGATTTCTGGGAATCTACTTTGTCTGACATGAATATAACTGTTCCAAATTTTTTTAGAGTTGGGGTGCTATATCTTTTTCTATCCTTTTACTTTTAGCTTGTCTATATGTTTAAATCAAAAATTGTTACTATAGAAAGCGTTTAACTAGTTCTTCCTTTACAAATGGAATCTGAAAATCTCTGCTTTTTAATTAGTAGATTTGGATCATTTATACTAAAAGTAACTATTGATGTGATTAGGTTTTAATCCTATCTTATTGATATTTATTTTATATTTGTCATATTTATTTTGTTTGTTACCTTTTTGTCTCTGTGTGTATTGACTGTGGTTAGGCTTCCATTTTAAAATATTCTTTTAGCATCTTTAATTAATTAAAGTATTCTTTTAGCATCTTTAAAAAAATTATAGTACTCCAGTTACAGTATAAGAGCATCATCACAGTGTTTTATTTATTTTTTACTTTCCCCTCTTGTCCTTATATGTTATCATATATTAGACTTTTATTTATGTTATGAACTTCATACAACATTGTTCTTATTTTTGCTTTAAACATCTAATTATCTTTTAAATAGTTTTTAAAAATTAAACAAAAATGTACTATTTTATTCATCCACATATTTACTATTTCCATTCTCTTTATTCCTTCATGTAGATATAGAATAATTATTTTTGCTCCATTTGAAGAACTTACTAAAATATTTCTTGTGATGTTGATCTGCAGATTATTAATTCACTCCTTTCTTGGGTATGTAACAAAGTCTTTATGTCATATTTGTTTTATGCAATGCAACTTTTCTGAATAGAGAATTCTAGTTGATAGCTTTCTTTCAATAATGTGTAGATGTCATTCCACCGTCTTATTTCTTACATTGTTCCTAATGAGAAATCTGTTATAATTCTTAGCTTTGTCATTTGGTGTTGTTTTGGTCTCAGTGTGCTTTTTAGACTTTGTCTTTACATTGTTTTAAGACATTTGTCTATAATGATTCTTTGGATGGTTTATTTCAAGATTTCTTTTTTCTCAAGATTCATTGAACTTCTTGGGCTCATGTCTTTGTAGTTTTCTCCAAATTTAGAAAAAATTTCAGCTATTAATTGTTCAACATTCTTTTCTGTTCCCCTCTCTTTCCCTTTCTGAGATTTGAATTTTTGTACATTAAATCTGTTGATGGTGTCACAAAGCTGCAGTAATCCTTTGTTAATTTTTCCTTCATTATTCTTCATAATTAATTTTATTATGAATAGTGTTTATTTCTATGTCTTCAAGTTATTTTTATTCCATGTTTAATTTGCTATTATTTCTATCAAGAAAAATGTTAAGCATTACATTTTTAAAATAATCTATTTTATTACAATTTTAAATTTACTAAAAAAATTTAAAAATAAGACAGAAAATTATCACTCACCTTTCACCCAGTTTCCCTTTTCATCAACATCTTACCCTATTTTGGTACAATTAAGGGCCAATATTGTTACATTTCAATTAAATGAAATTTATACTTTATTTTTTTTTTTAAGAGAGAGAGAGAGAGAGAGAATTTTTTTAATATTTATTTTTCAGTTCTCGGCGGACACAACATCTTTGTTTGTATGTGGTGCTGAGGATCGAACCCGGGCCGCATGCATGCCAGGCGAGCGCGCTACCGCTTGAGCCACATCCCCAGCCCTTATACTTTATTTTCATATTAGATTTTATAGACTTGTCCTTTCTTCTCTAGTTTCCATCCTAGCTACTGTATTAGATTTAATCTTCCTGTCTTCTTATGTTCTTCTCGATAGTGACAATTTTTCAGATTTTCCATGGTCCTCACAATTTTGAGGAGCCCTGGTCAGCTATCCCTGTATTGTGATTGGTTTAATGTTTTTCTTATTATTATTCTGTTATTTGTTTTGAGGAAGAAGACATGTATTTTTTCTACCTAGAAGCTTCATTTGTGTCTTTTTCTTTCACCCATATTTCTCATTATGTTCATGCATTCTTAATAAAAGAAAATATTTCTTGTATAGTACATATATGAAGTATATGGGGCATGGGGGTAGGAGGTATAATAGAATGAATCAGAAATTATTACCCAATGTACATGAAAGGTGTGATTCTACATTATGTATAACTAGAAGAATTATAATTTATACTCCATTTAGTTATGATGTATCAAAGTGCATTCTACTATCATGTATAACTAATTAGAACAAAAAAATCCTTGTCCATTAATTATATTAATTATATTTCTGTTTTATTAATGTACATGCTTTTATTGACTTTTCTCTTAATATTAGGTCATACTTTTCTTGCTTCTTTTCATGTCTGATAATTTTTGTATGTATGCTAGAAATTGTAAAGTTTACATAATGGATTAAAATGATTTTATTCCTTTAAAAATTTGAGAGCTTTTTTCTTGGATATATTTAAGTAGTTTGAAGAAAGTCTGATCATTTTTTTGTTTCTTTAGGGATTTTAAGATTTGTGGAGTAATTGGCCCCTCTTCAATACAATCAATACCCTTCTCAGGACCCTACTCAATGCGGCATGTGTTAAGAGGTTTTCTTCATTGACTGTTGGAAAAATGAACTATTTCTAACACTGCAAGAGATCTAAAAATTTTTCTACATCTTTATCTTGTGTTTCTGTTCTTAGCTTGGCTAGTTTCCTCAAATATATACATTACTCAATACTCTCATGAAGTCCCAATGGCAATTCTTGGAAATTTCCAGAGAAATATCTCTGGGGATTTATTTCCTCCTCCCTTCTTCTCTGTAGTGTGCATTCCATCCTCTATCTTCAGTCTTTCTGATCAGTTTTCTGATCTCCAAACTCTATTCCTTCAACTCAAGGAAACATCTGAGTTCTATTTGGCTTCTCCTTTCCTGTGCAATAAGTTGAGCTGCTTTCATTGGTTTTCCTTCTTTTAGGAATCACCATTCTATAATTCTTGATGTCCAATGTCTGAAAACATTGCATCAAATATTTTGCCCTTTTTTGTGACGATTATAACTCTTGATGATTCATAATGGCTAGAAGGAGAAATTTCCTGCTTTGTTTTTCTATGACCAAGAAAACCCTTTGATCTTAATAAAAGCAAACATTCTTTAACCTGGTTTTCAAGTGACTGAAATTGATTAGGTCACACATAAAACTTGTAATCTTAAGACAGATCTCTGTGTTTGGCATCCTAGTAGAAAAATGAGAGCATAAAAAGTTGTCTTAGCTTCCTAAAATACCATAGACTGTGTGACAATAGTCTTTAAAAACATACATTTGTCTTTCACAGTTTGGGACTGAAAAATACAAGACCAAAATTTGAACAGATTTAGTTCTTGGTGAGGACCCTCTTCTTGGTTTTTAGATGGCCCCTACCTTCTTGCTGTATATGCCCTCTTACGACAAAAGAGGAAGTGTCTCCTCTTCTTGAAAAGATACCAATTCTACCTTAATGATCTCATCTAAATTCTATTACCTTTCAGGGGGCTCACCTCTTAGTATCATCCCATTGGAAGTCAAGAATTTATAATTAGGAATGGTACAAATATTTAGTCTATAACAAAAATCAACTTACTTTATTTCATCTTGGTAACCCAAGTTTTGGTGGTTAAGCAATGTTTCCAGCAGGCTTAAGGTCAGGTATAATCCATGCTTTCCACATATAGCCCTGACCTAGAAATAAGAAAAGATTTAAAGTTTTACTAGGATGAAACTAATGATTGAATTTCCTTTCCATAATTAGAGCCTACATGATTTTGATGGTGAATTAATACCCAGGAGTGTCTTCTATTGGATATCATTGAGGACAAGAATATCTAGTTGAATGCTTATAATCAATAAATTTTTATTTAATTGACACAGAATTTATAATTTAGAAGTTGTATTAACTTTGTATAGACACCAGATGCTCAATAAGTATTTTTGATTGAATAGAGTGTCATAGTGGTTCCCAAGGATGTAATATGTTCTAGGTTCAGCTAAGAAACCAATTCAGATATCCGGTTAGTGGGTGAATGATGCTTAAATTATGCCATATTTTCATGCATGTGACAGCATATGTTGTGTGTTTATAATAATCATTTAAAAATAGACTTTGGAATCCAAGAGATCTTATTTTGTACACCAGATCAGCTGCCTGTGCCATGGGAAGTTACTTAATCTTTCTGTGTCCAATTACTTCATCTACTAAATAGGGTACTTTTAATTTCCATGGATTCTGTGAAGGTTACATGAGAATGTGAATAGTTAGAATGACATTTGGTTTTTAGTAGGCATTTGAATTTTATTTGAAATAAAGAAAAGAAGGAAGGGAATGGAGTGGAAGGACAGGGAGATAGGTGAATGAGGAGGGGAGAAGAGAAATTCAGAAATGGGAGAGGAAAGAGACATGTAGAGAAGGGAGAAAGAGATGTGGGGTGGGGTGGGGGGAGAAAGAGGGAGAAAGGAAGGAAAGTAGTAAGAAAAAAATTTCCTAATTCAATGTTTGTACTAAATAGTAGCTAGTAACCAAACTAAATCATCCAAACTAAACTATTGGTAGCTACTGTTATTATTTTGAAAGGAAGTTCAGTACAATGAGTATAGTAAGTGTATCTTCTAATTTTTTTTTTGCTTTGAAACCCTGAGGCCTTGTTGACTCTAAAGAGTTTGTCATTCTTAAAGTTGGACAATTTCTAGAGAGAAAAGAACTCAGATAAAAGTAAAACTTTCAGATGCAAACCAAAGGGCTCTCACAGGACCATTATTTCTCCCCCCAATTACCTGAGGTCTAGGTACCAGGGAACTAGGGACAGCCTCTAAAGTCCCAGAGTCCCCTGAAGTTCTCCAAACTAGCCAATCCTAAACCTGCTTGCCCTGCTTTGCTCATTATTCTTGATTAAAACACAACAAAAGTTCTTGTCCACATTTCCCCTCTCACCCCCACTGCCTGCTGCCTGCCCTGGTGCTTCCCTGTGTGGTGCAGCAGGCCTCCTCCTTGTAGAAACTTCAAGAAATAAACCATCTTTTCAGTGACAACTGTCCCCTGATCTGCAGGTCTCACCATAACAAAATAATAATGAAACCTACATTTTAAAACAGTGTGGAGTAGCTCAATGGTAGAGCATTTGCCTAGCATGCAGGAGGCCCTGGGTTCAATCCCCAGAACTAGAAAACAAATGAACAGCCAGTCACCAAAAGTTCATCTTCACTTGTTGCTATAAAAGGAAAGACACCAAATCTGCATTTGAAGCTTGTGTCTATTACTTTTTAGGTACAGAGGAATGAAGTCAGGGAAGCTGAAAAGAGAAAAATAAAGATTGTTTTGAAACATGAAAAAAATGAACAGAGTTTACCTAAAGAATAAGGAGTTGGGGAGAATTCTAGGTAGAGGACAAGCAAGAGTAAATAATAGGTAAAAACAATCTTGGTGCTATTGGGGAAGGTATGAGTTTTGACATTACTCAATCTAGTATGGTTTTGCATCCTTTTCCTGTGTAGGCAGTAATTTTTTGTTACTTGCTGTGCTTTCTTACATGACAGTGGCTCAATCAGTGCTTGACCTGTGTTTCATTCATTTTCTTATCAGCATTGTCTAGCACAATTTAAAAAAATAAAGGATCAACAATTTAATACATGGATGAATGAGCGGGCAGATGAATGAGTTGAAGTCACTGGAGAGTGGAGTGTGTGTGGGTGGAGGTTGGCACAAAACAAAAAGAGGTAGAAGTTGGTTGCATTATGCCATTTGACTCCATAAATAAGAACAAAATAATCCACATGATTAGCACATATTGATGTATTTTTAAACATCAACATTAAGAGGTTATTCTAAAAACAGATCACTCACTTCTGGTAACACTAAGTTTTGCTCTTGGCTAAAATGAACAGCAGATTAGAAATGGTACATCAACGTTCCTGGAAACAGATTGATTGACAGCTACTAAGAACTGACTGCTGACAGTTGAAGAGGAGAAACAGAAACATCTACCAGAAAAGCCTTGTCATTTAGTGTTATTCAGGACGATTATTAAAATATTTCAAAGCATTAATATTCATAATGATGACCCTTAGGAAGAAAATGTTCTTCTGCTTACTAGAAAATGTTTTCAGTTAGAAGTAAATAAAATAGCTGCTACTTAAAAAAAAAAAAAGATATGAGATGACTAAACATTTCCTCAAAATACTGCTTGAAAGAGTGGTACATACTGTCATGACTCCCTCTTTTCCTATGAGTAGTTCCTTTTCCCTTTACCCCACTGTTATACTTAATTCTGTTTACCAAGTTAATAGAAACTTCTATGAGTTTACATTTTACAATTTTTAAAAATTTTTGGTACTGGGGATTGAACCCGAGGTGCTTTACCCCTGAACTATATCTACAGTCCTTTTAATTTTTTATTTTAAGACAGGGTCTCACTAAGTTGCTGGGCTGGCATTGAACTTGCTATCCTCCTGCCTCAGCCTCCCCAGTAGTTGGGATTACAGGCAAGTGCCATGGGCCTGCCTACAAATTCTTTATAGTACTAGTTATAAAGATATCTTTGTAGTGTGGGTGTGAGTCTGGGATAATCATGTCATACTCCCCCAAAACTCTTTTCTCCTTTGGCTTTATTGATCACTCCCCTATCTCCTTTTGTTATTTTTAGTCTCTCTTATTGACATCTTTTTGGCTACCTACTCTTTAACAACGCATATGTTTCTTGACCCCCTTCCTTTCTCACATTCCATTATGTAATCTTAACTATGCCCATGGCTTCCACTCCTTATGGAAGTGTCTTAAAACATTATTCAGCTTCAGCCTCTACTGATCTACCTGGGCCAGGTTGAACTCATCAATCCATCCTGTATCCCTCCAGATTACTCATTTTCTGATTCCTCTCTCAGAGAATGGCACCACCATTCAATCAGCTGCCAAGCTAATGACTTAGGAATCATTTTAATTCCTCCTAATCCAGAGCTTTCATTCAATTAGACACCAGGACCTGCTTTTCTATCTCCTTTTATCTCGATCCCTCTTAGTAGTGCCTTAGTTTCAACCCTCAGAATCTCTTGCTGGATCATTGAAGTGGCCTTCAAAAAGGGTCTCTCAGCTTCTAATATTGCCCGCCTCTAACTAATTCTCCAAATAATATCAGGATGCTCTTTTTTAAAATTTCAAATTCGATCACACCATGCACTAATTTAATATCCTTCCCTGATTACTTTGGACCTTTAGGATAAAATTCACACTCATCAGAAAGACCCTTCTCACACTGGCTCCTGCTTTCCATTCTAATAACAATTTGAGCAGGGACTTACAGCAGTCCCTGAATTAGCCCTTGTGCCAGTGCTATTTCACATGGTTCCTTTCTCCCAGAATACCTTTCTGCTCTCTTCTCTTGCCCCATATTATCCTTACCCCCAATCTTTGCCAAACTCGTCTGTCCTCTAAGATTCAGTATTTGCATCATCTCCATTGTGGGCTTTCAGGCCAGGATACATTGGTGCACTTTCTCTATCTTTAAAGTCTGCGCTACCACTGTGTTTATCGCAGAATTGTGATGACACGTTGATTTTTCCCTACATTCCTGGAGAAAGAAGGAACTGAAATAATACAACCCATCATCCTCAGTGCCTAGAACACATGGAGGGAGTATCATGTTAAATGCAAGAATAGATTAAATATACCTTATTGATCGGAAAGATGCCTATTGCATTGGAGGAGGGCAGTGATTCAGAATTAATAGAAATCTTCGCTTTGACTGTTTTAGGGGAGATGCACAGATATTGAAACAACTAAGTATGGAAAAAGGGGCCTGACGAACTGAAGAAGGTCTGATGGTCCTGGCTCACTAGGTAAATTAGTGTTCCAGCTAAAGCTCTACCACAAGAATGAATTTCACATCTACAAACCTTGGTCAGCTCAGTAAAAAATTCCCTCCTGATAGCAGTGAAGAAGCTACATGAACTTGAAGCCGAGAGTACTAAGAGATGAGTGGCCTGTGCTCCAGCGAGTTCTTCCTGAGAGGAAGGTCTGGCAGGAGTTTGGGAAGGGCTCCTGATGTGAAGCAGAATGAGGACGAGTTCAAGTGGTGAAGAATGTGGGTTATGTGTAAAGGGTTAAATGGAGCCTGAACACATAGGAACTTCTTAGGTTCTACAGTCCTATTGAATCTACACTTGACTTGGGTAATGTAGGTGGTTGGTAAACAAATATATGTGGATCCGTATTGTATTAGCAGTCCCACCAAAAATCATCACTATATCAAAAAAAGTGCAAGAGGAATAGGAAGAGTGGGTCCAGAGAACGAAGATGACAGATACTTGATCAGTTTCCATTCTGTTCTTTGTGCCTGGTCAAAATTCATGGATTTGATGACAAGAGCTAGGGATTATCCTTGAAGGCAGTGTTTATTTATCTTAGAAGCCATAGATGGTCTGAGAACCCTTTGAAATAGTGGCTGTTTGGATATGCTTATTTTTAAATATATATTTTTATTTTCCTGGATAGAAAGCACACAGCTTTCATGAGATAATCAAGAAGGTTCACAGATCTGTCTTCTATACTCTAAGGTTAAGAACTACTAGTCAAAAGGAAAAAGCTCTCTAGTTCAGATATGGCCTTTCCCATTCTACTCTGAAGTCCTGCATCCAGGAGCAAGGAAGTGTGGTGTGGCTGCTGCTGCTTCCCTTGGGCCTCAATTTGCCTCACGTTTTGAGGAAACAAAATTCTATTTTCCATGCCTCCCAGAACTGTAATAGACTTTGAGTGAATTCCAGATGTCTTAAGAGATGCCAGATGGCTCATGAAAGGCAGAACTGCTTCAAGAAAGTGTGCCCCATTACTTTGGATCTAAACCACAAGATTGAGCTTTTGGGGAATAAGAACGCTCAAGCTCTTCCCCCATAGTCAGTGTTCGATGTGACCATCACCAGACCATGAGAGGCCCCTCTTCCTATAGGCTGTTTTGAAGTGAAATTCTCACAAAAATATCTATTTTTAATATAAGAGGGAAAGGAAGCTAATATTTAGAGCCTGGTATGTCAGGTAGTATGCTAAATACTTTCACATATTTACTTCATTTAATCCTCAGAATAGACACAGGAGGTAGCTATTTGGAACCCATTGTTTCCAGATGAAAAAAAAAAATGAGACTCAAGGAGATTAAGTAACTGCATTTTAATTGTCAAGCTGTTTATGTTCCGTTCTGTGAGTATCATTTGAGGGCATTCAGGTTCATCAATGGTATTTTGTGGTTTCAAATCTAAAAAAGAATTTCTGCTTCTTAGTCTGTTTCTAAAGATTCTCTCATGAACACAGTAAAAGTTATTTATGATGGGCAGCCTCACACTCTCCAGCACTATTCTTTCTCCTTCTACTGAAATATGTTGCATGTATAATACACATGCACACACACACACACACACACATTGACGTTAATATAAGCTTTGCTTTTGCACAGTTAACTCTACATCTGAAGGCTCCGAGGAAGCTGTTTTTGGTTATAGAATAAGAACTTCCTTCAGCATCTTGTATCCTTGCTTCCTTAGTAAACATCATTTTTAAACCTCAGTATACCTAGATGAAAGGTATATGCTGATTTTCTAACCGAACATTTCCCCAGCTGTCATTTCCACCCTTTTCCAATCCTGTAAAATTCTAATCTTGTCTATTGGATTCAATGGACACTTTCTACCTAGGAGACTTTCAGTTCTGGCTCTCTATTTCCAGAACTCTTCCACTTGGAATCCTGGCTCCACCTCTTGTACCTGGCCCTTGATTGGAGTTGACCTCTTCACGACTCATTTACTAAATGGGAGGATAATGTTTACCTTTGTGGTATTTTATAAGGAATAAACTTTTTCAGTGTTATATGAGATCATGTAAGTAAAGCAATTTGCAAGGTTCTTATAAGAATTCAGTAATGTGATGGTGATGAGGTATTTTTAAAACAATGGCAATGATTATTTTACCTGTATCTAAGGTAGTTTTGGGTACATCCGGCTACCAAATATCCATGAATTAATATGGTTCTGGATCTTCTTTCATGAAACACATCTGCACTGTTAATTAATGCTCCAAAGCAGCATGCTAACCTCTATCAGCAATAAATTACATCAGTCCCTAAAATATGGTGTTCCTAAGGAATGAGACACCACATGCTGATTTTACTGGAAGCTGGGAGAGCATGTGAGAAATGAATTTGGCCTTGAAAATATTGTTTTCCATTGTGAAATATTATTTGGATATTGTCATATTTTCTATTATTAACATAAGACAGCCCAATTATAAGTAATTCCTGGACCAATTCTGCACATTTCATAATTCCTTTTGTATTTTGTTTTTCTCCTCACAAGCATAAAAAACAATTGTGTAATGTCATTCACAGGCAGAATAGAGATCATAACTACTCCTTATTTTTGAAGACTCAATGTTCTGAAGTTGCCTTTAGCTGAAAAAATCTGAAATGTAATTTTGGTTACCTTGGCTGGGGGGAGACAGCCAGAAAATGAACGGTCTTCTTTTCGAAAACTCAAGTTGAGATTCTCTATGTTGAGTTTGCCATTGGTTGTCCTTAGTACCATCCTCAAAATCTCCAACAGGCTCTTGTCCTCTTCTGATGGTGAGCTGGAGTCTTGAGGTGGGGTTCTTATTGGAGGGGCAGAGGAAAGGCTATGAAAAGAAGATGCATTTGAAGTAGCTATGTGTTTCCATACTGTGTCTCTCAACTCTGTTACCCACCGTGGATCCCCAAGAACCCATGGGCTACATCCTAAATATTTGGTGACCTGGTCATGGGACTGCAAGTGAAAATTTTACAGATTAACTAAAACCTGCCTCATCGGACTAAGCTCTAGAGCTTCTTCCCATGAGGCACCAACCAATCTGACTGCAATATAGACTGAGATTCTTAAATCAACCTCCTCTTTTTCCCAAATGGAGAGAAAAACAAATGATTGTAGTAGTTTTCCTAATTGATCTTACTTTTCTTAAACTCAGATAATTATTGATGGCAAATCAAATTTCCACACTGTTTATTGCTACTAGCAGAGCAAGGCAAAGCAGATGCTGCCAAATCCCTGTAATAGGGAACCTACACAGGAGGAAATCCCAAATCAGGAGAATGTCTGCATTGTCTTTGACTCTGCTTTTTAGATCTGGGAAACCCAGAAATATTTTGGGAGTAATCATTTATTTATAATCTGGCATGCAAATGTATATAATTATTAAGATGGTTTATCAAGTTATTTTTGCTTTAAATAATGGGTGAAAAGTAATAAAGATAAAACTTTATAGTCATTTGTATTGTGAACTAATTTGAGATCTTTACTCACCTAACATTCAGATTTATTTGTTCCTCCAGATTCAGCTGAACTGTTGTCTTCTTTGTGAAGCTTTTCCTGATGTACACTGTCTCAACTTAAATGCCAATTTCCTAAAGGGACATTCTATGATCTCCCCCAAACGCCACTCATTTGAATCATGTTCCTTTCAGTGGTGTGCTGGTAAATCCTTAACCAAGCCTTCAAGATAAAGCCCTGATTTGTAGCATTACCAATTTCCATGGTATAAATACTTCTGTTATTGGCTGGTTTTAACATAACAAGGTGACATCTTTGAATGAAGAGTTGGGAAGTGGTGTGTGCATAATCAGGCCCCATGCTTTGCCCTAGGGTATCTGTGCTAGATATACCCTTTCATATCTTAATAGGTCTCCCTTCAGATCACAGGTCTATTCCTTAGTGTTTCAAATCTTATTTCCCTGATTGGCTGCTCCATAAGTTCAAGTCTGATTTGTTCCTTACTATTTCCCAGGAATTTTGAGCAGTACATGGAACTGATTAGTTTTAGATGTATATAATTTTTTTTCTAAAAGTCGTATTTTACACTTTTTCCCCCTCTATTATTCTTAGAGGAGCTTTGGCCCCAAATTATATGATTCTGAACTACTTAATAATATGTAATATTTTCCAAACGTTTGGTCCAGGAAAGGAATGGTGGACATGTGTCTTTGGTTTGGTCAGCAGCTTTCGCCTCTTCTTCCCTTGTTCAGGAAGTTCCAAGCTCCCAACACAGTCTGTCTCATTCTAGCAAGAGAATATTGGTATTTGCGTTACTAGCCACTCTCTACACTAGGGCACATGACCCAGACTCTGCCAGTAGGAATGTCTGTTCAAGATTTGAATCCGTAGTTTCCTTCCTCTTTGTTGGCAACACCAGCTCCTGGGAGTAGGAATTCATGAGGCTTTGACCCTGGCTCAGTACTTAGTGGGTAGATGTTGTGTGGAACCCACTTACTGCAGCTGATAGGGTTTCTTGGAAAGTGTGTTGCTGGATGTATTTCCTTTGATCTATTTTAGGCAATGAGGGCTATTGCTGCCCCATCACAGAGCTACTCCATTAGAGCCTCTATCTGACAAACTATGGAGAGTTTGTTTTCTTGCATAGCGTGTTCATTATCAAAGAGCTGGGCTTCATTACATCAGCCCATCAGTCCCATGTTTCTATAGACACACTCTCTGGTCCATATAAAGCAGTGCCTTCTCTGATGTGCTCAAAATGATTTAATGCACTTTTTAAAAATAGAGCAGATATGCACATGTCCCTGCAAGCCTAGTGATGTAAGCTCTTCAGATAATTGAAGATGCCAATTACATTTAACAAATGTTTATTGAGCACCTCTTATATGCCATGAACTATGTTAGGATTAAGATAGTTCACGAGGACAGACACCATTCCTATCTTCAAATGAATATTTATAAATGCAATGACTGTTATGAAGGCGAAGCCTATGGGATGATAAAACAAAGAGATAGAACCTAGTTCAGGGGTCAGAAAAGGCTTCCTTTCTAGAACTAAAAGGCTCAATTTCTATAAATGAATGGCCATATGTTCATCTACATAGTGAATAACCTCTTAGGACCATGATTTTACAATCTGTATTACATGAAGGGAGAGCACTTATTTTAAAAAATCTCTAAGGCTTATGGCTCCCAGTAGGTCAGTTGCTTCCAGAACTATACTGGACTGCAGTACTCAGGCAGAGTATCCATTTTCTGTGGATTATGAACTTGCTAACTTTGGAATTGACTGGGCCAGAAAAATGGACTTGACAATCAGCTGTTATCCTATAAGTCTTTGTTAAATAAAGAATCATGGTCAAAAGTGGCACCCTGTAGAGAGGAATCAATTCTAATGCTTGGCCCAGGGACATTTTTCCAAAAAAAGTCACATTGTTTGTAACTGACAGAAGGTTGTCTGGAGGGAAGTTTAAAAGTAATAAAAAACACCTATATTGCACTGACTGTGTATTAGGCACTGTTTTTAAGAACTTTGCATTTATTAACTCAGGTACTGTTACAAATCAACAAAGGTCTATTCTTATTCTCCTATTACAGAATGGAAGCACAGAGAGGTTAAGTGAATGCCAAGGCCAAACAGTTACTAATGGCAGAGACAGAAGTTCAACTCAGCTTTCTGGCCGTGGAGCTCATGTTCCTACCGACTGCACTTTGTCACTTTTCTTTGTGCAGACTATCATACTTTGGTGTGCTGCATTTATAATTATATTTCTCACAACCTTTTTGAAAATTTCAGTCACTTCTTTTCCTTAAGATTATGTGAAGGTATTACTGACTTCTATATTTCAACCATTAGCTAGTGCCTGTAACCCAGAGTTTCACAGACAGAACCTATTTCTGGAATCATATGTTATAGATGAGCTCTGCACCCATACACAATCATTTCTTATTTCATAATGAGGTTTTTCATTTTCACACAACAACCTCATAAAAAGACACATGCTTGGTGTTAAGAAACATATGCAATTGCTACAAATAACTTTCTATGCTGGCCTGCATACAAGAGAAGGAGAAAAAAAATTATATGCATAAGCCAAGTGTTGGTGAAGAGCAAAGTGATTTTGCATTGGGAATATTTTAGAGTGAATGCCTCCAAGATCCCTGCCAGCTCTAGAAGTCTAGTGCAATGGACTGGATGTTTCTCCCAACAAAGTTCAAATGTTGAAACCCTAATCCCAGCATGATGGTACCAGGAGGTGGGGCTTTGGGAGGTGATCTGGTCCTGAGGGTTGAGCCCTCAGGAATGAGATCAATGCCCTTATAAGAAGGGGCTAGAGAGGGCTCACATTCTTCCTGCCAGTAAGGATGCAGGAAAGAGTTAGCTGTCTGCAACCTGGAAGAGGACTCTCACCAGAACTGGACCACTAATCATAGGCAGGCACACTAGTCTTAAACGTCCAGACTCCAGAACGATGAGAAATAATGTCAGCACTTTATAAGCCAGCCAATCTGTGGTACTCCACGACTGCAGCCTGAATTGACTGAGATACATCAGAACAATGGGCCCAGGAAAAGGGAGGAAATACCTTTGCTTAGGATCACTTTGACTCTGAGTTTTCTTCAGGTTGCTGTCCACAACTGTTTTGCTTTGCTGTAAGTCATCTGAGGCTGCACTTTTTAAAAACCAGAGTAGCTTTTCATAATTCACCTGAAAATTAAGTATAAGAACAGCCTCATTTACTCTATATGAAGGGAAAAAAACCTGCTGAAATAAAATGTATTTGGAAACTTTTTATATTTAAAGTTTTAAAAAATTGTTTAAAAATAGAAATATAAGAGTTAGTGTCTTTTAAAATCAAATATTATTATCCCTCTGTACAAAATGTAAAATTCTACTTCCTGGTTGCCTTGTGTTTGGATAGGGCCATGTGACTAGTTCTGGCTAATGTCTTATGAGCAGAGGTGACAAGTGCCACTTTGGGTGGAGGATTGAACTGTTGCCATGAGACCCGTTGGAGCTCACTTCTTCCCTCCTCTCTTCTATCATTTCCAAAAATATTCCAGAGTGGCTGTTCCATCAGCCTGGGTCCTGTAGCTAAGATAGTGAGGAGAAGGGCCTATGGTTGACTTGTTATGGAAATGTAATGTGGATTAAAAAATAAACATTTGACTCTAGCCTCTCTCGGTCTCCCTCTCACATCTCTAACATATTTAGCATATAGAATGCATGCTTATGTTTAGATGAATTCAGCTTTTATAAGGATAAGAATCTATTAGCCTAGGTGAAAAAAATCTCAAAATTACTTTTCTACATAGGAAAGGACTGAGGGAATGTCACCCATGTCCACTGCTGATCTGGATGGGATCCTAGGAGCTCTGGTCTGTAGGTGACTCTAGGGAATTGGAGGGTAGCAGTGAACGAAGGAAGCTAGATATAAACTAGGTGTTAGCCAGAAAGTTTCATATATACTTTGTATAATAATTTGACATTGTATTGCTAAATAACTCTTATAAGTATTCAGAGATTTCACTTGGGGAGGTTAGAGAAGAGAGCACTAACATTTGAGTATCCCCTAAATGCTGGACATGGGACCACAAATTTGCATTTATCCTGTCACTAAATCTTGAGTCAACATCTATGAGGCTGGTTTTGACCTGGCTTTCCAGATGATATCACTGAGACATAAGGGACATTAAGTAGAATGAACCCCATGGGACAGAGATAAAGATGGAACTAGGATTAAAGTCCAGGTTTCTGAGGTTTGTTCTTCAGAAACAAGGCTTGCTATTCATACATACTCACTAATGATTTGTTCATGGCTATTAGTTCTTCTTGTGGATATTTTCCTGTGGTTCTGGGAACTTGGTTATATTTAGACCACACTATATTCTGCTACAAGTGTGAGTTCAGGCTCAGTGCCCAGAGATGTGCAGTATCCAAAGAACTTTGGCCTTGTTGGAGAGCTTGTGCCTCAGCTCTGCCATTAATTCTTGAGTGTCCTGAGCCAAGTCCTTGGCAACCTCTTGGCATCAGTTTTCTAATCTGTAAAATGGTGATTGTGGAGAGCAGTGACTTAGATTATGGTCTCTGACTGCCTTGTGGCTGCCTCTGCACTGGGAACTTCCTGTGCAAAGATGCAGATCAAGATTGTCCAGTTGCTATGATGATGCCCTACTTGAGGAGGCTCTGTGCAAAGGCAAGGCACTATATCAGTCTGGACATTGAGCTTAAGCATTAGCTGCTGAGGGTAGAGAATTCTGGGCATAGTCAGATAACCACAAAGTCTCACAAGTGATTGTGACCTTCAAGACTGTCTGCTTTGCAGAAACTCCACAAATAACCTCTTGATGAGAAAATCTATATAATAAACATGCTATAGTAGCTCTGGGTCATTGTTTCTCCATTGGAGGACAATGTGGGGGTACCTGGGATTGAACTCAGGGGCACTTGACCACTGAGCCACATCCCCAGCCCTATTTTTTGTATTTTATTTAGAGGCAGGGTCTCTCCGAGTTGCTTAGCAACTCACTTTTGCCAAATCTGGCTTTGAACTCACAATCTTCCTGTCTCAGCTTCCCAAGCCACTGGGTTTACAATTTTTTGTATTTCTAAATCCTCCATGGCTCCTACCAGTTTCTAATTAATGGTTGTGTGGGTCACAGCAGGTGGTGGTAAATCATATTTCAAAGATATCCCCTACCTCTCTCAGTCTAAGGACTTGTCCCAACAAACAGGAGATCTTTGCCAAGTTCTCTGTTCTGACTGAAAGAGCGCATTACTAGACTCAAGAGGGCCCATCATCATGAACCACCCTCGTGGTGTTGAAAGCAGACGGTAAAATTTAGGACAGGATACCAATTTCAAGAGAAATTAAACAGAGGTAAGAACCCTACATCTATTTTCTATTCCTGTCTGTTCTAACTAGAAATTTCCACATGAATATAAGTAAGCTTAGACATCTTTTATGGTGTGGCTATGAAGAGTAATCCCAAGACTCCTATGTTAATGCAGAAATATTCAGAGGTGAAATGATTTGATCATGAGAGCTGTAACCTAATCAGTCCACTCTAGTTTGGATGGACTAACTGGGTGGAAACTGTAGGCAGGTAGGGCACGGCTGGAGAAGGTGGGTCACTGGGGGCCTGCCATGAGAGGGTTCATCTTTCCTTTGCCACCTTCCCATTTCTCTCTTTGCTTCCTGGGTGCTGAAGTGGAGTCGCTCTCCATCGCCATGCTCTTTCACCACACTGTGCTGCCTCACTTCTGGCTCGGAGCAATGGAGTGGCCAACCATGGACTTCACCTCTGAAATCATGAACCCAGAATAAACTTTTCCTCCTCCAAGTAGTTCTTGTCAGGTATTTTGGTCATAGGGATGAAAACCTAACTAACACAGTGTCCATAGAAAAGGTTGTTTTCAAGGGAAAAAAAAAACACAACTTCTTAATTCTATTACCCGGTGGGTACAAATAAGAGACATAAAAGACATCCACACTTAGAATAGTGGCCATACCATTTCAGGAGAGCCCTTCCTAGAAAATCTCTGGCAAAGGATCTTGACTGTTGGCAATTGCAGAGGGACTCCATGCCTCAGGAAGAGGTGGCTCAGCTGAGACTGAAGGAGAAACCCTGAAGAGATTGGGTCCAGGTTCGTCAGCTCTTTCTGAATTTTGTCTAACAATCTGGAGCTCAGAGGGTGTGACTTGAGTTCCTTTCTGACCAGGGCAAGAAGAAAAGAATCTTCTTTTGTTGTTCCACTGGGCCTCTGGATGATATCCTAACACAACGATGAGAAAAGGAATGAACATGGCTTTAATACAAGATGGTGAAAAGCCCAGACAAGGATGCAAAAGTGCACAGGGGCTGGAATCACAGGGTCACTCCAGAGGGCGAGTATCCAAGCTGTGTTGTCATTAGTGTACCATGCCTCAGGTCTATTCCTTCAGGAGAAAAAAGGAAGCAGATCTTCTTAGAGTACACATGGCTCCTTAACATCCACCATCTGTCTTTTACAAAATAAAATTCTTCTTTAATTGCATAAGAATTAGGATAATCTATTTTATAGACTCATTGGATGGGGAAGTTTAGGGCCGGGGTTTAGACCAAGGATGAAGCCCAGATCCTGACTCAGTTAATTGGGAGCACAATGGCCCTTCAATCCTAGAAATCTCTGGAAGGAAGGTAGGTCAGGGACAGGAAGATGATGAATTCAGTTAGATCTGTAGGGTTTGCCTGTAAACTCATCAAGGAAGTTTCCCAGAAAGCAGTCTGGACATATGGAGTTTAGTATCCATCAGTCCATCCTCAGACTGTCTTATCATCTGCTCCACATTAAGTATACAGAAAAGGGGCTGGGGTGGTGGCTCAATGGTAGAGCACTTACCTAGCACGTGTGAGGCACTGGGTTCGATCCTCAGCACCACATAAAAATAAATACATAAAATAAAGGTATCGTGTCCATCTACAACTAAAAAAAAGTGTTTTTTTTTTTTAAAGATATACAGACAACAAATAATACCTGTTCATTCACAGTAGGAAACAACTTGACAACTCTGAGTACATACCTCAGGTTGGCTGGGGCCACCCCTCACCAACTGCTCCAAGGACTGGTCTCTAAGATTTCTCCTGGGGAGGCCATGCATGTAGGATAGTGACTGGTCTCCAGATGGTACAGAGCTGCAGTGGGCCTGATGAGGAACCTTAAAGAAGAAAGACAAGGGCTGAGGATGTGGCTCAAGTGGTAGCACGCTCGCCTGGCATGCGTGCGGCTTGGGTTCGATCCTCAGCACCACATACAAACAAAGATGTTGTGTTCCGCCGAAAACTAAAAATAAAAAATATTAAAAAATTCTTTCTCTCTCTCTCTCTCTCTTAAAAAAAAGAAGAAAGACAAATGGAAGCAAGGAAAGACAGGTTGGGGAGAGAGGAAAGAAGGGAGAATGTAAGACAAACAGCTCCTTTAAACACAATCCTGATTCTAAATAAATTAAATCCCCAATGAAGAAAGCTTGCAATGACACACATTTCAGCAATAGGCAATTAACACATGTTTGACAAATATGTTAACAATTAGATACTGTCTCATTTGTACAAGAAAAGTGTCTGTGGCAGACCTAAAAAAAAAAGGTAAAACATAAAGTGTTTGTAGGCAAATGTGGAGTATTTATTGATAAGAGCATCCTTAGGCTGTTTAAATTAGCAGGTTCAGGAAGAGCTGCAATGGAAATTGTGAGCTTTGTCAAGAATGGAAGAGATTAAAAAGCCAAGAATATTACGGCCCGTGAGCAATGTTATTAAAGGTTACCATAGAATAATAATCAAACTGGGGTCAAGAATAAAGTCCCATTGCATGTTGCCATAGAGCATAGTGTATGAACCAATTTTTTTAACTGTCTGCATTTTATGATGGTTTGACATCTTAGGATAAGGGACTCTGCCACTTAGGGAAGACTGCTCTTCCCAGGGCTGGGTGATTCCTAGAGACGGTAAACAACTCTCTTGCAAACACATCTTTCACTCATACAAACCAACCAATTCTGAGTTCAAACCCCCAAATGCTCCCTTTATCTAACTTTCACATACTAAGCCATTATTTATTCTGCCCCAAATCCACCCAGGACCAGGTTCTAGACAAATAGAAACCAACTTTATGTCCCATAGCCTGAGGGAATTATTCTGACCGGCCAGTACAAAGCTGTTCCCCTGCTCTGCCTTGCTTTTCCTACAGAAACCTCACCAAATTCTGTGGCTTTTCCTATATTGTCCTCTCACCTTCCCACTCTGTGCTTCCCCACGTGACCCTCATGGGATGGGTATGACCCCTTCTCTTGGGAAATGTAAGTGATTAACTCTTCCTTCAAAGGCAGTTGTCCTCATGTCTGTCAGTTTATTAGATGTGATTAAAACAAAATACCGAGTAAAAATTGAGACACGTGGTTATTTTTTAGTATCAGGCCACTGAAAGGTGACAAGATTTGAAGAACTGAAAACAATTATCTGTACACAATTGATAGTCATGCTGAACAACCTTTCAAGATGAATAGCAGCCAACAAGGGCTTAGTAGTCATGAAGTATTTTAAAGAAAAACCAAGAGGCTTTCAGAGTGGTCTCGGATGACCGAGGGTCCTAGAGGACATGTAAAAATAGCAAGCTATTTATTTGACCTATACTCTGTATAAGGCATGATGTGGGGGCTTCACTAATGCCATTTAATTTAATATGAGGTAGGTATTTTAAATCCTCTTTACATTAGGAAAGCTGAGGTTTGCAGAAGTTAAATAATTTTATTCCTTCATTTAAGAAATATCTATGACTTGCCTAGTCTGGTCAAGGCACTGTGGTAGGCCTGAGAGAAGAAAACCAGACTTACCCCTGCCCTTAGAGCTTGAGAGAGAGGAAGGCACAGCAAGCATATGGGGGTGGTAGGCCACTATTGCAATGGTCCAAATGCCCACCTAACCTTCCAGAGGGACTGACACCTAAGTCCAGGCTTGAAAAGTAAGTTACATCTAGATAAAAACGAATGGAGAGAGAAAGGGAGAAGAATGAAGGTGACAGAAAAAGGGAACTGATATAGAAAACTTCAAAGGTACACCCATGCATGTTAGAGAGAGAGAGAGACGGATGCTTCCAGAGCATAAATTTTTGGAAAAGGCAAAAGATAAGGCTGGAGAGGGAGGCAGGAAAGAGGCAGTGAATCAGCCTCTATGCTTTATTCTGAGGGCAATGGGGGACCATGGAAATGGTTTTAGCAGAGCAATGACTAGGTAAGTGTGCCCAACATTCCCTCCCAGTAAATTTTGCAGACAAGATCTGCTTCTTGTTTTTTTTACTACTGCCCTAAAATAAGAGAAATTTAATATTTAGTTCACAGAGAAATTTCACTCTGTTGAAATATTTAGTTAGGTCTTTCAGACATATTGTTCTGGGTGCAGTATTTTTCTTTGCAAATTATTTGCAACATAAAATATTCCCATTTTTTTTTTTTGGTATTTATATACATACAGAAAACCCTTGTGTATCTACTAGTTCCCCATTCTCAGATTCAATGAATGTCATAGGGAAAATAGTTGCATCTATACTGAATGTGTGCAGACCTTTTTTTCTTGTCATTTTCTAAATGATACAATAGAACAACAGTTTACATAGCATTGACATGTTGTTAGACATTTCAAGTAATCTAGAGATGATTTAAAGTATATGAGAGGATATAAGGATGTACCATGCCATTTTATATAAAAGACTTGAGCATCTTTAGATTTTGGTACCCTTAGGGGTCCTGGAACCAAGCGATACAGACAGATGTCTATATTTCATAGTTCCAACAGAGTCAAGGTGCCTGTTAGCCTTCTTTGCTTTCATTTAAACACCAGAAGTGAGAGCACCTTTATCCTTGGCACTCTAGAAACAGGTGAACAAGGCACCTATGGTTCCTGTCCTCATAGGTCTTTTGGCCTAGATATCACAAACTAAATGTTATATTCTCACCTACAGAAAAAGGAACATGCATTTCACTCTCACAGGTATTGTGAAGAATGAGTGTTGTGTACTTTAAATATTTTGTAAATTCCCAGACTATATTTGATACTATTTTTGAAGTGTATGCCCCTCCAGTAATATGATCTCCACATGGTCTAACACTCTCTCTTGTATCCTGCTGAACCCCAGCATCAAAGCCAGTGCTGAGTCTGTTGAATGAATAGAGAGACAGTGTCATGAAACAGTGACAAGCCATTGGCGCTACTAGTGCCTGGTTGCACCATCAGATTTCTCCCTTTACTAATATAAATCACCCTGGACTGAACTGCTGTTTTTTTTTAAAAAAAAAATAAGAGTGTCCCTAAAGTGTCAAAGAAGATGAAATGGGAAATTCTGATCAAGATTCATCTGACCTTGGGAGCTGCCAGAGCGCCTACAAATTTCTGATATATGGGCTTCTTTCATTTGGTTTACTTGAATCACAAAATACTGCTTGGGGGATGACAAAATAGCCTGAAGTGACTTTGATTAATAATAGTATTGTGATACTGGCTTAAAATAATTGGTACAAACAAAGCATAAAAATTAACACACATTTACTAACTCTCCTTGGCGGTGTTGAAACTTGCAAATGTTGGAAGTGTAAACAAATCTTTTAAATATTGCTCCTAGTAGAACAATTTTTAAGTGGTTACATTATGGAAGTTATGAATTCTGATCCTCTAAGACAAGAGAGCACAACTGCTAATTGTCTTAATATTGTGAGAAGTATGCTGTGGCTTGAGAGGAAATTCCAGAAAAAGCATCAAATGCAGACTTGAAGTTTGGTTTCTTAAACAACTTAGACCAAGCCCCTGATGTGTTCTAGAAAGCTGTCAAATGGCTCAAAAAAGGACATTGTTGATAATGAAGACAACTGTGAGAAAGAAGCCGGTGAAAAGTTTGATACATAGTTTTTAAAGAAATGTAGAATTAAAAAAAAAATTCCCAAAGATACTATACATGATATGTAATTTAAATATATGCTTCAAACAATTCACTGAATATTAATGCTTATCATTTAAATATTTTATACAATTTTACATTTTACATTTTTAAAAAATATTTTTTTTTGGTTGTCAATGGACCTTTATTTTATTTGTTTATATAAGGTGCTGAGAATCAAACCCAGTGCCTTACATATGCCAGGCAAGCGCTCTACCACTGAGCCACAACCCCAGCCCTGTATTTTACATTTTAACCTTTTGGTTGAGGAACTTTCAAACATGTAGCAAGAATAATCTAATGAAACTTCATAAAGTAACCACCATGATCCAATTATCAATTGACAACATTATTTTATTTGCACCCACATTACCCTCTGCTCTCCAGGGATGAAGTGAGCCCAAGTCTGTTGGTTTATCCACACAATTTCAGCATGTTATCTATAAACCTGTGCTTCTCAAAGTGTGGCCCTTGGTCCAGAAGCCTTGGTCTCATTTGGGAACTTATGAGACATAAGAACCACCCAGACACACTAAATAAAATTTCTCAATGTGAGACCCCAAAATTTGTTTCGATAAGGCTCCATTGATTCTGATGCATGAAAGGTAGGACTTCATTTAAAATGCAACCACAATAACACTATCACAATTTTAAAAACTCACTATTAATAGTAATTGCTCATATCATCAAATATAGTGTCTAAATCCCAATTATCTGATAAATCTTATTGTTATAGTTTGTTTATTCAAAACAAGAAACAAATACGGTCTGTATATTGCAATTGGCTGATATCTCTGACATCTTTTTTAAATTTCTATTTTTTCTCCCTCTTTTTCCTTTTGCCACTTTTCTTCTTGCAATTTTTTATTGAAAAGCTGTATTTTTTTGCCCTATAGAGTTTTATATAGTCTGTATTTCATTGCTTGCATTCTTGTACAGTTTAACAACATTTACCATATATACCATAGATGGTAGTTAGATCTAGAGTCTAGATCATATGAAAATTCAATTTGTTTAGGAAGTTTTTTTCATAAATGGTGTATTTTTCCTGTAGAAGCAACTGATTCTGGTTATCTTTTTGGTCACATTGCTTAAGTTCCCCCTTTTGGGGGGGGGACAGGATTTTGCAGAATTAGATTCTTATGCTACCATTTATTAATATATTAATTGGAATGCTTCACTGAAGAGAAACTTCCACTAGTTTGCTATTAACATACAGTTTGCACAGGAAATACAGATGGAGTAAATACTTAATTCTCTCATTTGCCAGTTTTAAAAAATAGTTTGTTCCCTAGTATTCTTTAGAGGTGATTAATGAGGGTTTTGTTTGTTTTTAAAAGTTCACTAGGTTATGAATTTAACCATATTTGATGTGGTTCAATCCATTGTTGTATTATTTTCATCAATGCCTACATTGTTCCATTTTTTACTAGTGGGGTCCTCTTTAAGTTAGATCTGATAAGTCTTAAAAGGTCTGTGGTATCTTTACTGCTTTTAACTAGATACTCCTGGAACAAACCTGGACTCAGCTTCAGAATTTCACTGAACAAAATGCACATCTAGGGTTCTCATTGATATGTGGAAGATTCTAAGTTGTTTTTTTTTTTTTTTTTAGTAGAAGGTGAGAGGAAATACTTTGACAGAATTCATTTGATATTTACAATTTAAATGTAGGATATAGGAATTTTATATGATCTCATCAATACTATATCTGTATTTTATTTCTTCTATACTAAAAAATCCCAATTCCAAAAAACACCAAGACTCACTTCCCCCATAATGTATATACAAAATAATGATAACAACATAGTAGCTCTGAAAATGTTTGTGTATATATATATATATATATATATATATATATATTCTTCTCATTATATAATACTTCTAGGGACATACAGTGAAGTCATGCTTCAAAGTCATTTATGTTAATTCAAATCAATTTGGTTTTACTGACAATTATGTAGTGGCCATTTTTCAAGGTGGCTTCAGTGGTACTGCCTCCTGGTTTCATGTTCTCATTTAGTCGCCCCTTACCCCCACCATTCAATTAGGGTTAGCCTATGTTACCAGCAAAAAGGTGAGGAAGTGAGTCATGCTACGTCTGATATGAGGTTATAAATGTAAATGATGTTGTGGCTTCTTATAAGGTTGTGTGTGCTCTATCTTTTTCCTCTTTATTGGATATTTCACAATTAGGGGAGCCACCTGCTATCTTTGAGCAGGCCTAGAGAAGGGGCCCAAATAGAGAAAAAATTAAATCTCTGGCCACAGTTGACAAGTAACTAAAGCCTCTAATAATAGTCACGTGAGCAAGCTTGAAGTGGATCCTCAGCCCCAGGGAACCTTCAGAGGACTGCCTTCCCAGGGGATATTGAGAATATAATTTCATGAGCTCTTGAGCCCAAATCTCTGATCTAAGCTGTACCTGAATTCTTATCCTGCAAAAACAGGTGAGAATTAATACAAGTTTATTGATTTAAGTATAACTTTTGTTATACTTGTTACAAAGCAATAGACAACTAAACTGGATTTAAATTTTTTATTTTTTTTTAAATTTTAGGAATTGATTTTAATATTTAATTTTGTTTTATAAATGTGCAAAATATTTATGTAGTTCCAATGCCCAAAACACAAGATTTATTTAGAAAAATGCTTTCTATTTTTGATCCCTCAATCCTGTTCCATCTATTTTTAATAGATAACTACTTTTTCCAAAAAGCCCTTGGGGATGTGGGTCAGTGGTAGAACCCCTTGTCTGGCATGTATGAAATCCTGGGTTTGTTTCCTAGTACTGCAAAAATCAACCAAACAAAACCAAAAACACCTCCAAAAACAAACAAAACAAAAAAAATCAAAGACAAACAAAAGTCAAAACTCTTAATTCCTTCATTTTAAAAATCATAAGGAATAGGTAGATAGATATCTGGTATAGGTAGATACTTGGTAGAGATATCTGTATATCTCTGCTTTTATTCAAATAATAATATATATAGATTATTTTATACAGTGATATATACCAGTATTTATATATAGTATACACACACACACACACACATGTATATAAAAGTTCCTAATTTCTTTCTTTCCTTCTTTCTTTCTTTCTCTTTCTTTCTGGTGCTAGGGATTGGACCCAGGGCCTTGTGCATGTGAAGCAAGCACTCTACTAGCTGATGTATATCCCTAGCCCCATAATTTCTTTTTATAGTTTCATAGTACTCCATATATGGATGTATCTTTGTTTATTCAGCCATTCCTTATTGATGAACATTTAAGTCGTTTATTTTTTGGTATAACAAGTAATGTCATAATGAATACCTTCGGAATGAAACCTCTAATAATTTTCCAGTGTTTTCTTAAGATAGATTTCTGAAAGTGCAATTTTCATACTAAAAACTAAATGCATAGGAAGAGCTTCTAATCATTGTAATGTTTTCTTCCAAAGTGGTTGTTCCATTCTAAATTTCCTTTATCGGTATAGCAAAGTATCTCTTTGCCACAGCTTTTAAACAAAGCATGCTATCAATTTCTTGATTTTGCCAGTAAGAAAATTTTATTGTAAGAAAGAATTAATTTATGTTCTACTTATTAAGAGCAAGGTTCTGTTTTTTGGTAAGTTTAAGAAACATTTACATTTGTTTTTCTGTAAAAACAAATTCATTTTGTTTGTTCATTTTGCCTATTTTTCTAATAGTTTAATCTCTTTTTTCACATAGACAATTCTATGTGTTAGGTCTATATTTTATCATGGTATCAATGGCAAATTTCTCTTCAGTTTTTCAGATTTTGGTACTTTGCTTACAGTGGTTTTGTCCATAAATAAATAGTGAAAATTTCACTCTTTTTCTTAGTATATGTGAATGTTGAGTCAGAGTTAAGAAAATTCTCTTTCAGCCCAGGAGATATATATATATATATATACACACCATATATAATATACCATATACCATATAATATATATATATATATTCCATATATGTATGACATATGTGGAATAGGCCCAATTTAAATTTTCTGTGTGACTTTCCAATATTCTCAATATCACTGATTAAAAAGTCCATCTTTCCCCTGTTCATTTGTGATGTAAACTTTACCTTACACAAATTATACTAGGTAGATTTTTCTTTTGAATTCTATAGGTCTTCTATTTACATGGCATATATATATGTATCAATCACCGACTCATCGGTGTTGTGCTTGGCCATGTGGTGGACTGATTGCTTTAACCAACAATATGTTAGTGGGTATGACATAAGCAAAGACTTAAAATGTACTTGAGTAGTTGAATTTGTCCTGTATCACCATGCGATGAACATGCTTGGAGGGACCCGATGGATTCAGAATAAGAAAAACAAGCAGACTTGAACCAAATAAGCAGATACAACCAAGCCCAGACAAAACCCACATGAGCTTAGTAAATGCTGCCTTGGCTCATATATTTGAATATAAGCATATTCAATTATTGTTATAAACCACTGAGTACTGGGTGATTTATTACACCGCGGTATTGATTTATAATAGCTAACCGGTACAGATAGGGAGGTTTAGAGAAAAGAAAGTAGTTTGAGGAACACTAAAGTCACTGGTGGGATAGAATGGTGGTCTGACTGGGGCGACGACAGAAGAAACAAATGAAAGAAAACATTCTGAGAGACACGAAGGTGGAATAACGGAAAAGAGATTGGTTGGACATCAGAGTGGGGGGTTGGAGAAAGAGAAGGAAAGTATGCTCAGGTTTCTTGCTGGCACCAATGGAAGAATGGTGGGATCCTTCTAGGAGATACAGACTACCAAAGGAAGAGCAGGATCACAGGTTCTGCTCTGCACATGGTGAATACACTGTGAATACCCTCCTGGTCCTTGACCTCTGCCTATTCATCTATTCAATGAAGATAGAATCATGTGCTTCTTCCTACCTCATGGAGTATAGCAAGGAAAATACATGCCAAAGGGTTTAGAAAATCATGCCCATGCAGTGAACTGTGAAGACTATTAAAATTAAAGCACACTTTTATTTTCATGCTGACAGATGCAAAAATCATGATCAAATTTTATTTTTGAAACTGTGTTACTGAGTTTGTTGCTCGTCACACTTTTTTTTTTTATTTTTCTGAGAGAAGGCAAAGCTAATGATTCTGAAAAACAATATAACAATATATACATCTTCAAAGACTTACCCATTAGGAGCAGACTCTCCAGGAGAAACATCCTAAGGATGATGGGAAGAGGAAACAAGCTCTCTTCACATGAATCTTCACAAATCACTGAAGCCCTCTGGGTCTCTTGTTTTTCATTTGTGAAATCAAGCTTTGTACTTGTTGATCTATACAATACCTTATTGTTCTCATATACTTAAAATGGATTCTTGCAGCATTTTCAGCTTTATTTACCCCCTACCAATGATACTCATTGAACTTAATCTGTTATTTCACACTTGCTCATCCTCACTCATGTTAGCTCCGTCTTTATCAGCAACTTTGCTTTTGGAGCAAATTCAGCCAGTCCAAATTGCCTGTTATGTCCCAGGCAGGGAAACTTATTTTCATCTATGTGTGAGTGACAAGGATCTAGAAGGAGTTCTGATTGGTTTGCTTCTGTAACTGCGGCAGGATTCCATTTACCACTTAGTCAAGGTGGTAATGAGGGTCTCTGTAGCCGGCTACGGTGGCAGCCATCTGGCAAGCCAGCATTACAGGCCTGCCTGGCAGACAGAACCAATTAGTCAGTCCCCACACTTCCCACGAGGCCTTCCTGAATTTGGTGGCTGGGTGTTAGCCCTGCTGAGCCTCCCACAAAACCCTGATGAGTTCTGAGAAAAGAGAGGCAAATCCCCTCTCTCTGCTACCACAGACCCAGCAAAGATTCCAGATCACGGAGGTCCAAGAACTGCTCACCCAATGAACATTCTGCCCATTGCACTGGTGGATGCAGAATTCATGGCACGAATGGTGGGTGGAGGTATTAGGAGAAGTGTCAAGAAACAAATTTCCATTTGTAAGAGGAAAACTAGAATTGATTTACAAATTTCCATTTGTAAGAGGAAAACTAGATAAGGGACATATTAAATCAACCACATTATATCTATAGAGAGGAAGAGATGCAATTTAGTGATTCAGGACCTACTACTTGGGCTTGAATTATGACTTTGTCACTAGTTAGCCTTATGAAATTGGGAAGTCACTTGACCTTTTGTTATTCAGTTTCCTTATCCATGAACTAAAGATAATAAGAGTTCCTACCTCACTGGGTGCTTGGGAAGAGTAAATTAGTTAATATATGTAAAAAGCTTAGAATAGTGCCTGGCACATAGCAAATGCTATCCAAGTGTTAGTTCTGAATATGACTCTTACAGAGTCATTAAATATGATGTGTAGGATGATTTTTTTTTTCATTCCAAGGAGAGAATTCTATATATGCAGTGAATTGAGCAGGATAACAATGAACATACACATAATGATTCCATTCTGTATCTACTCATGGAGAAAAGAAGAGAAATCAAGGGCAAGAGAACCACTAGTTTCTTTGGTTACATTTTACTTCCTTCTCTTTTCCTGAATTTCTACATGAGTACGTAAGTAATATTTTATAATTAGAATAATCAATTAAAAATACGTATGAAATATTTTATAATTAGAATGATCAATGAAAAATTCAAGTGAAGAAGAAGGAAAAAAAAGATTTAAAAAGACCTGGGTAAACATCTTACCTGCACACCTGAGTCACTTCAACTTTTCTGAGTCTCAGTTTTATCATCCATACCACGATGATGGAAGTAATAGTGCTACCTATTAATAGTAGCACTATTTATTAATTTTATTAATAATAAAATTTACATGCAAGCAGTCAATAATAAGTGTTTTTTAACTGAATTATTATTACCAATGTCATCCTTGGGAAGCAACAGGAACAACAAGAAATTTATCATTGTCAGAGTCAAATTTGAGGGTACAACTCAAAAGTCTTCAGAAATTCATCCTAGATTATTTCACCTCTCCAGATTCATTATCTCCTGCTCTAAGAAGAAACAAAATTCAAAAACTCATTCTGGGAAAGCCAAAACAAAACAAAAACAAAACTCAATAAATGGGGACTAGGAGGCCCTGGTTCCAGCCTAGGCTATGCCACTAAACGTTTTGAAAGAGTCACTTTTATAAATGGACTTCAGTGTTGAACTAGACCTTGTGGAGCAACGTGTGACGTCCATTGGTAAGCTTCCACTACTCAAAATCTGTAATACTTTGAGTAGTTCTTATGAGCAAAAGACCACAAATCCCCAGGTAGTCCTTTTCTCATACAACTAAAGACTAGATAGTATCTCAGTGATTTTAAAAGGGCTATTAAATTTTTCAACCAAAAATAGTTATGTTAGAGTTTGCTGCAGACCCTAATCAGTATTCTACTAAAATATCTGGCTGTCACTTAGAGCTTGGCAGCATTGCAAAACTCCTACCCTATGTATCTGTTTAATTGCAATTTCAGCAATTTTTGGAAATTGTACTTTGTTATCAATGAATCATTAGTTTTGTCTTGATTTAGATCCAGTTTTCAATTGCTGCTATACTTGCTTTTTAATTACAAATTACTAATCATTTAGATTCATCATTATAAAGTCAGTTTGTTATGGATTGTTTGGTTGATTGTTAACAGCATGCAGTGATACATATTTCTATCAAGACAGTTTTTGGTCTATAATTTTTTGATATTTAGACATGGTTGCATTGGATTTTGAAAATAAATTATCTCTTCCTGTAATGTGAACAAAGACAGACCCTGCTCCTCCATCAGGCCAGAACTTTGCACAGATAGTGATATTTAATCACTGTAGTTACTACTGAATATCACTGATTTAGCTACAGCCAGAGTAGGTTGACCAACTCAATTGGTGGTCAACAAAGATGTAGTATACAGATGATCTTGAAATTTATTTTCAGATTGAAAAAGGAATGATTCTAATTTCCATTTCATGAAAAACATATTAATTTTTATGTTTACAAGTGTGTGTTTGGGGAACCCTATATTTTCATTTCCATTTTCCTAGTAAATTACCAAGAAAAGCTCGGGAATTTCTCATTACTCACTTTGCCATCCAGGAATCTGCCACGGTATGTTCCTGTTAGGAGTTCCTGGCGGTTCTCTGGTTTCTGGGTGTTGGCTGGGTGCTTACCCTCTTCTATGTCATCTTGGTTATCCATGGTTTTGTGATCAGAGGGGTCAGTGGGAGCTGGTGCGTCCCTACTCATCTGCCTGGAATTCCCAGTCCTGGGGTTCTGGAGCGCTGTTTCAGTTTCCACCTCCAGGTTCTCTTTCTGTTTGCTGGCAAGAAACAGTTTTGCACTTTGTTACTCATGGGGCAGACTCCTCAAACAGAAGGGTGACATGAGAAACAGGAGGTGTTAGTCTGGTGGCATGAGTATCGTTAACTCGGCAGAGTGGAATGCAGAAGTAAATGTTGGTATTTGTCTATGGATCATTTGCCATAGAGAGAGTGCTGTTGTCTTTCCAGGTTTCATTTTTTTCCCTCCCTACTTCCTCATAAATATCACCCATCCATCTTCTCCCGACCCTTATGGGAAGCTGTGAACAGTGTGAAAAATGGCCCTAAAGGTTATTACATTTCTCAATTACAAATCTAACAGGTATTTTCAGCCTTTGCAACTAGAAAAGGAAGAAAGTCAGCACAATTTGCCAGTTCCAGCTCTGCTCCGTCTCTCTTCAGATGCCTCACATGGAGATTTCTTTTTCTCTCAGTACTGTTTCATCTACATTTAATATTTAACAGGTAGGAGAAAGGAAAAAAATGGAAGGAATGGTTTTTAAAAAATATATAAATAACAAACAAAATTAACAAAAAGCTAACTTTGTTTAATAACTAAAGACTTCTGAATCAAAACAATAACATTATTTTAAATGTAGAAAACATCTCTGAAAATAAGAAAGACCTGTACTAATGCCACATAAATAGACATAATACTTGAAGTGGGTGATTTTATAAGATTTCCTTAAGAGTCAGACAGCTAAACCTTTTTGGTAAAGTAGATCAATTTTTATGAATGTGTACTAAGAAAAAAATATATAGAAGAAATTTGAAAACTTGAAATATGTAGTAATGCTTGGATGATCCTATATTCATAGGATAGACATTGTAGAGCCATTAAAATATTTATGATTAATTTTAATGACACAAATAAATGCCCAGTCATAAAAATAAGTGAACAATATTATTATTTCAACAAATAAAATGTATGTAAGTAATGTGTGGGCTTATTATTTAGTCTAGAAAAAAATGCCAGAAATTAACAGGTAAGTATCTCTAGATGATAGAACTTGGGGTATTATACTGCGCTTTAATACATTATATAATATTATATCTTTTTTAAAACTATTTTTTATTTATATATGACAGCAGAATGCATTATAATTCTTATTACAAATATAGAGCACAATTTTTTAAATCTCTGGTTGTATACAAAGTATATTCACACCAATTCATATTTTCATACATATACTTTGGATAATAAGGGAAGCGCCATAGGGTTAGAAATGATGGTGTAATGTGATGGACATTATTATCCAAAGTACATGTATAAAGACACGAATTGGTATGAATATACTTTGTATACAACCAGAGAAATGAAAAATTGTGCCCTATATGTGTCATATTATATCTTATTATTCTAAATGAGAACATGTCATTTTATAATCATAAAAAAAATAAAATTCAAGGTAGCTATGCTTTCCACCAGAAGGCTAAGTATTGGCTGTTCCTTTGATATGGTGCAAAGAATCCACTTTGAAGCATGACATGTTATCTGAGAATAAAACTTTTGCTGATTTGAATAAGGTCAAACGAGAGGCAGTGATTTGAATGAATGGATATTTTTTTATGGTCATCCTGTTGTAGAAGTGGTAGCGTAGAAGAAAAGCAATTTTAAGAAAGAACTCTGATGGAAAGCATGTTTATGGAGGGAAGAGGGCTCCCTAAAGGGAGATTAAAATGCAATTTCCAGTAAAGTAGGAGGGAAACAAGGAGAGTAGGGGTTTGGCAGCCAAGCAAAGAGGATAATCCAGGGAGAGTGAAGAGACAACAATTTCAAACACTGCTGAGAAAGGTAAATTCTGAAAAGGATCTATGTGGTTTAGCTGTAAGGATGTTGCGTGTGTGTCGGGGGGCGGGGGGATCCTATGAGATAATGGAGGTGAATCCTAGACTGAAGGAGCTGAAGAAAGAGAGGGGATAAATGGTAGACAGGAGGCATAAAGACCTTGGTGAAGATTCTGACTGTAAGAAGGGAAAGATAGGGTGGGAGTAGATGTGGAATGTAAGTTTCAGATGGCGCTTGGTTACTGTCATGTTTAAAGCTGGCAGGGACCTGGGCACATTAACGGGCCAATGGTGAAGAGCCGGCAGACCTGGAGAAAGGAGAGGATGTCATTGATGAATTGCAATCTGACCAAAGTAGATGGAATGTCACTAAGAGGAAAGAAGCAGGAAGGGAACATCAGGGAAAGGTGTTAGTGAGATGGGTGTTTCTAGGCAACTGTTTGTTTGTGGTAATAAGAGGCTGGTGAGATTGCCGACATCTTGAGTTTTTTTCCTCTGATAACAAGGGACAGTTACTTGTTAGGTCTCATGGGTAAAATAGTGAGATAGAGAGTCAGAATTAAAGACAGATGGTTTTTGAAGAGTGGAAGAGAACTGATCAGAAAAATAAGACAGGGGCCAGTTAAGTTGGAGACTACAGGTTTTGTAGTATCAGTTGGACGGCTGGATACTCTCCTCCAGATTGAACACTAGTCTTCATGGAGCTCACCTATGACTAGGACTTTCCAAGACAGGTTCAGAGGAAGGGTAACAGTGCAAGATGGGAATCTTATAAGAAATATATGTATATATATATATATATATATATATACACACAGTTCTTGAGATGTGAGAAAAGATATTAGTTCCCTGACATCAACAAACTTACTTTTCATTTGGCTGCACAAAAATAACATGAACAATTAAGTCAACAATTGATATAAACAATTCTACAAGACAGGATGGTGGTTATCTTTGTAAGATACAGAATACCGAAGAGAGTGTGGGGGTCTTCTGGGATACTGGTCTATTCTTTCCTGATCTGGGTGTTTGGTGAATGGGTATATCATATTTGTGTGGTTGGTATATCATATCATTGTGTGGTTGGCTTTGACAAGTGTATTTTATGTAAATGTAGATATATTTCTCTAAAGTGTTAAAAGAAGTTGGTATGAAAATTACATAAAAATATGAAACATAATTAGTTAGCATATAAATAAATGCCAAATGAATATTATAAAGAATCAGTACTGTTTGAAGATAAGAACAAAGAGAAATAACTATGGTCTGCAATGATTATAAAAATTAATTGTGCTATTGAGCTTTTAATTATATGATAGCCACACTATAGCCATTTATATACCTTAATTTATTTATCAACTCCATAGGCAGGTGTTCATGTTATTCTTATTTTAAGATGAAGAAATCAAGGCTCAGAAAGTTTATGTGACTTGTCCAGTTCTGCATAGCTTTTCAGTAGTGAGCTTAGGTTTTAAACCCAAGTTTACTTGGTTGCCTGCAAACTCAGATCTTATATACCAATAAAGTATGTAGACAGTCCACCAAAGTTTGGGATTCTGGAGGAGCAGAAAGCAGAAAAGCAGGCAACCAAAGCAGGAAGTGCAAGTTTTGAAGGCAGAAATAGTTGTGGAGCATAGAAATTCTCTGCTGGATGGAAGCAAGGACTACATGTTATGTTTGTTTCAATTACCCTCAAAACCCTTTTCTGGGCAGTCTCAGGACAGAATGGCCTGAGAAATTCTGAAATGTATCTGCCTCTCTTTGAAAACAGCCACAGTGGATGTAAAACCAAAAATAACCTGTAAAATCTGTTTCAAGTAAAAGCTGTTTAAAAAAATACGTAGCACTTTAAAAATTAACATGAAAATGACTGTCGCTGAGAAACAGCCTGTGCCTGTGGTTAGCACAAACAATCCCACAGCACACATTTGTTGTTATGTTGTTCACGAACTCACAGTTCTTCCCTCCAGGCTTGTGCGCTAGCTACCTACATTACTGAAAATAGAAATTTGCCATTTCAAAAGAAAGGGAAAGAATGCCATGGATGATTCTTGGAAGCGCCACACAGCTAGCTTCTGCATACGTACTTCCGACCTCCCCCGGCTGCTCCAAGAGGTGCCATGAAGAGTTCAGTGTCATCCAGGAACTAGGGCAATTAGGGAGGATTGCTGTGCTGTTGCCGAATGATAAATAAATGAGAAAACAGTTCCTTTGCTCCCTCTCTCACACTGAGCTCTATCTGTAAACCAGCCCTTCAGTGCCACCTTCTACCAGAGCTTAGAGTCTCAGGGTTAGAAAGAGGATGGTAAGGGCCTGTAGTAGCCTCCTCTGCCCAAGGCAATGTAGGGATCCCTGTTGGTCCTACCGCCTGTGTAACTCCACCTCACCAGATCTCACATTTGATTTGGATTACACCCCTGCCGGGAACATAAAATCTCAAATGAACGACCCAGGGGGCTCAGCAAAAGGTCACCAGATGCCATCTTAAAGGTCTGCCAGCCTTGGCAGCCACTCAATGCCCCCAATTTCCAACTGTGCGCCAACTAACAGGCCCTAAACCCTCTGGAGTAGACAGCCTGGACAGTGCCAGGGAAGTGAATGGGGATCTAATTTCAGTAAATGAAAGCATGCTCTTATTTAGAAGTGATAAGTGCTCATCAACACAACCAGACTTTTCTTAAAAAAAAAAAAAAAAAGACAATAAAAAATAAAATAGGAAAGGGAAGGGAGAACAGCTGAAAAATCTTACCCAACTCCACAGGGGAGTTGAAACTTGAAGCCTGTGCTAATGTGTGTAGCAAATGAGGAAGGACAAGGGTTTTTTCTTTTCTTTTTTCTTTCTTCTTTTTCTGTTTTCTTTCTTTTTTTTTTTTCTTTGCCATGGAGCTATATAATGCATCATTATCATAGAAATTTGGTCTTCAGAAAGATCTTTGTGAAAAATAGAGAGTCTGGTGTTCCAATTTGAAATACAGTATTTACCTTTAAATGTAAAATGACTTGGGATGTAAGAAAGATTGCTGGAGGGGAGAACAGAATGAAAAGTGTAGAAGAAGTTAATACCGGAGTAGAAAAATTCACAGTCCCTTGACAAACAGGAGGCGAGGAGAAAGTGGCCTGACTTGACCAACAGAGATAAACTGTGTACTCCATCCAAGAGGACTTTCCTTTCACAAGAGGACAAAGGAAAGTGGAGACGACTATAAGTATATTTCTTTAAATAACCTAATAAGAGACAGTGAAACCTAGGCAATGGTGGAAAAGACTGTATACCCCATAGTACTCAGACAAGGAGGAAATGGGGGAGGGACCTTGCGCTCTACAGGATAAAATGCTCCTTGTACCTGATCTATGTGTGCCTGTTCTCCCCCAGACACCAGATTTTGCAAGACATGGATCTTTTAAGATCGTCATTAAAGTAAATCTTGCTTTTTGCTATACCTGTGTCTCTGAGCCCATTCTTTGGGTTTGGACAGGTGAGTATGTTTCTCACGTCTTAAAATTAATTCAGCTTCCAAATTTTGCCCCAAGTCATTTCCTCGTCACTAGTTGATGTGTGCTAAATGCATGTGTCAGTCATCACATGTAAATTCATATAAATTCTTCCATTTTATCCTAATAATCTGCAAAGTAGCTTTTATTGTCACAAAGGTATACAGGGGAGAAAACCAAATGACCAAATTGGTTAAGTAAATTGTCCAAGGTCTCCTTGCTGGGTAGTAGAGAACTAAGCCTTGGGCCAAATCCTCAGTTTCATATTCATAATTTACAAACTATCCAGCATAAAACAATAGGGTTTTTAAAATTATCTTTTCCTCTTAAAATTTAATCAATTTAATGAAAAATGTCATAGAAAGTCAATTAGTCCATCGTCTAACTTAGTCTTCCTGCAGAACTCCTAAGTGACCATTCAATCTTGGTTTGTACCTTCTCTAAGAAAGGGAATTCATTACATTCCCAAAGTTATTCCCAGAGTAGCTCATTTCTTTCTTCATAACACTGAGAAAAATTCTCATAGTAATGAAAATATTTCAAGTTTATTTTTCATGGCATTTGAAGTTCAGTATTTCACAGAATAAAAGTGATATCTCAAAATTAGGGCGATGGCTGCAAAATTAATAACTAAATCAAATAGCAATTGTTCTTTTATATGATTTATTTTTAACTTACAAAAAATCCCATCTCAACATTTCTGTTTTCCTGCAGCCTATCCTCACTTATATACAAAACTGCAGTGATAGATAAATTTGGACCTCTAATGTTTTTTTAAATCCATCTTTTAACTATGCATGATACCCTTCTTAGTAGAGTTTGGGTGGGTGTACAATATACACATTGTATTTATAATGTATTGACTTCAAAGATCTCATAGTTAAATAGAGAAGCAGGCATTTTAACAGAAATGTATAATATAGTGTGATCATAGAAAAAATAGAAGTTATATAAAAAGAGACATGGAACCATAGGGGAAGTTCAAATAAAATTTGCTTAAGGAAGATGGAAATGACTCCTAAAGGAAATGACATATGAAATAGCCTCTGAACGAGCATATGGGATGGAGAACTATTCCAGGTGGGAGGGTGGGCTTGTTCTTAGAGAAAAAGGCAGTGGTTTCTGACATTTAAGCCCTCACTGCCCATCCATAATCATGAGGGAAACTGGATGATAAAAGAGGGAATGTATCATTGTGAACCTATTAAGGTGGAGTTTCTGAAACAGGACAAGAAACTTTATATTTTTAGAAAACATTTCAGATGATTCCTATGTACACCAAAGTTTGGGAAACAACAGGATGGAGAACAAAATGAAGTCCTTTTCTAAAATATTTCTAAATTTACTTATAGTTTCAGGCAGTACAGTATATAGTACTTACCTGGCCATGCAATTTATGTCCCAAAGACTTGAGTTTGAATCCCAGCCCCAAACATAATTAAGCTGTGTGACTTTGGGCAAGTTATTGCCGCAGTCCGGCTGCAGCAAAATAACCGGGGGGTGACGAACAACTTGTGTAGATTGATACAGCAGGAGTGGAAGCCGTTTATTGCAGAACAGAGGTATTTATACATTTTACACAGCTTATTTAAATTAGCATAAACTAGATACATCAGTCAACCAATAAGGAATCTCCACACTTAATGGCTCTCTGGTGTTACTTCACAAACCACTCCCTCTGGCATTTTGCCAGGTGCCATTCAGACTTGTTCACAGACCCTAACAAGTTATTTCACATTTCCAATTTTTAGGTTCTCCTTTGAAATGAGAAAAATAAATCTTATCAAGATAAGATGGATAATATATTGAGCTCCCAGCCTGGTGCTCAGAGAACCCTGGACAAATGGTAGTTCTGTGTTAGTCACAAGGTAAAGCTCTTTACTGTTAAAAACACCTCCCTCATCACCTAGGTACAGAAGAGATGTTCTTTCCTCTGGGCTTCTAAAACTTTCTTTACCCACAGGCAAATCTAATGTTCAAAAGAACAAGGTGTCACAGTACATAGGAACTGAGGAAAGGCTATGTAAATAGATCAAAAAGGAATTAATGAAATCTGTCTCCAACTTTGTTACATCTCATCATGATAAATACAAATTCTAGAAATCCCTCACTTAAAAAAAAAAAAAAAAACAAGGACGATTAATTAGCATTCAAATAAACTCTTATAAATCAGGCTTCCTTAATTTTACAGGGAACCGCCCCCCTAAACATTGTTGTATCGTGATGTACCCAGGTGAATTATCCCCAGGGGCTTCAGACTGCACAGCTTCTAAATTTTTGAACCAATCACTACCAGCTTGAAATTCAGTGTCCTTTGCATTTGCATTCTCTCCAGTTTGACTTTAGCAAGTGTAAACAAAATAACTGTGCCACTGCATGACCTCTTCAACAATTATCTCCATGCTTTAGAGCACAGTTTCCGGGTCAGATCTTCTAACCAATTCAAGATGTAGAATAAAAGTTCTGGCTCTGTACTGGCCCCTGAATGCATCCACATAGTCTTTGGAAATGAGAACAGTATTTACTAGTATGTTATTTTATCTAACTTGGTAGAACTAAGTCAGGGATATATGGAGAAAACATGGATTTAAAAGTATATCATAGAAGTATAAACTTGTATTATTTCTAAATTTTAACTGGCTAACCTAAGTGTGACAAGGTGTTATATTATCTATAAAAAAGTTTTCATAAACATTTACAGAAACTTTTATTTTGTTTTGCTTGTAAATCAAAGGAAAACTATATAGCTTTGTAATCTTTAATTTAAAAAAATCCAGTTGAAAATATGAATATCAATGTATTAATACTTATGTCACTATAATATTTTAAATGTCTAAATAGTATCTCATTGTATCCTATGCATTGAAGATTATTTTTGTTGCCAAATTTTTATTCATTTAAACATTGCTGCTCTGTAAAATTTGTTCTTTTTGCTCTCAGATCCTTGACATTCTTCTCCATCTCAGAGACTGTATGGACTCTCTCAACAGCTGCCATGTCCTCTAATTCTGGTTGTTTTGGGCCAATAGATAGCCCTGGCAGGAGGTGGTTCCCTCTCTGCACTGACTCAGGTTACCTGTGTCTCCTGACCAATGGCTATGACTTTTCTCAAGGTGGCCTGAGCTACAGAATGCTTCCTCCATTTAGTTTTAGTAACATTCTCCTCCAGTTATCTTTTCAGACCTAGTGCTGGTACCAATCTTGCAGATGTTAGACCATGATTTATTTTTTAAAAAATTTGTTCTTTTTAGATGGACATGAGACTAGGCTTTTGATAAGTTTTGACATATCATACATACATGGAGTATTATTTTTTCTAATTAGGATACCATTCTTATGGTTGTACATGGTGTGCAGTTTCGCTGGTCATATATTCATATATGAATATACGAAAGTTATATCCAATTCATTCTACTTACTGTCTTTCCTATTCTTATCCCCCTTTGTTTTCCTTCATTCCCCTTTGTCTAATCCAATGAATTTCTACTCCCTCTTACCCCTTATTGTGTGTTAGCATCCACATATTAGAGAGAACCTTCTGCCTTTGGTTTTTTGGGAATGGCTTATTTCACTTAGCATAATAGTCTCCAGATCATCTTTTTACCTGCTAAATCATAAACTCATTCTTTTTTATGGCTGAGTGTTATTCCATTGTGTATATATACATAATTTTCTTTATCCATTCATGTGTTGAAGAGCATCTAGGTTGGTTCCCTAGCTTAGCTATTGTGAATTAAACTGCTGTAAATATTGATGTGGCTGCATCATTGTAGTATGCTGATTTTAAGTCATTTGAGTATATACTGAGGAGTAGGATAACTGAGTCAAATGGTGGTTCCATTCCAAGTTTTCGAGGAATCTCCATGCTGTTTTCTAGTAGACCACAATTCATACATTGTACTTTATGGTCTCTTAATCTCAGCCTATGTCTTATAATTAGTTCTTTACTAACCAAACCCTCCCTGGAGCATCATAATTTGGATTTCTAATTATACATTCTAACTTACACTTTTTTATATATCTTTGAAACTAAACCATTATATCTATCCACAATTATTTCTACAGAATTGCGTGTGTGTATGTGTGTGTGTGTGTGTGTGTGTGTGTGTGTGTGTATATATATATATATATATATATATATATATATATATATATATATATATTTCATGCCAAAGTACAAAAACTTTTAAGGCTTTAGATAAATACACTTGAAAAGGTCCATTAGCATGTATTTTTTTCTCTAAACCCTTGTCAACTCTGAGTTGAAATCTTGTTGTTTATTTTATTAACATGTGATGTGAATTTCCCTATGTATCTCCTATTTGTTTTATTTCTTCTTTTGTAAATTTCTGTCAAGTTCTATTGCCAAGTTTTGCAATTGGACTGTTAATCTTTTTCCTATTGAGTTGTGGGAGCTCTTTGTACAACAAAAAGTTTAATTTTTTTCATCATATACGTTGTAAATACTGTTTTGTTTTTGACTTTGAATTTTTTAAAATACAGAATTTCAAATGGTAAAAATAACAACATTTATCTCAGAGTCTCAGATTGGGGATCAGTAGGCACCTATTTTGTAAAGTGTTCATTTAGCATTCACTCTCATAATGCCCTGAACTCTTAAGGACCTATGCCTTGGTCTTACACTTCAGGAGATGTAAAAAACAATGTCTTCACCATAATAGAACCCAAATGGTCTCTTCTTTGTACTTCTCACAGTGCCTAGAATAAACACACAAACAATCAAAAACAAAAAAAAATAAAAGTCACTGTAGAAGCGTAATGAAGAAACTGTTTAATGCAGTGAAGCTTTGAAGAGAAACATGATTTTCATATATTATTTCAAAATTTTGAACTCATGAAAATGGAGACAATTGTGTCTGATATTGTTCAATTTTAAGAAGAGACTAAGTTCATGGATATTAAGGTATTATGTAGATTCTGTACTGAGAAAAGCAAAGATACAAAGATATAGTATTCTGACTATTTTTTTCTTTAAAATAAATAAGTAGAATTCTTGAATTTTTATTTATTTTTTTTTTGAATTTTTTTTTATTAACATATAACAATTCTACCTCCTAATGGGGTACAGTGTGATATTTCAACACATGCATACAGCATGCACTGCTCTTGAATTTTTAAGTCACAAAAGTTTATTCAGAGTTTATTTAGGGACTACAACTAGCTACCATCTCTTGCCTTGATTACCATAAGGGAACCCTGAATGGTCTCTCTTTTCACTCCCTGATTAGATAGAGACATCCTTTAGAAAGTAGAAATACAATGAGTTCTCCTCTGCTCTTAATTTTCCAGTGGTTTCCCATCATAGGTAGAATGAAACCCATAGTTCCTCTGGTGGCACACAGCCCAGAAGTCTAGCCCTCCTGGCCTCTCTGACTGACTTCATACTTTTTATAAGAAAAACACAAGGAAATCTTAGATTTTAAAAAATTTGCTTGGGCTCTATGCACTCAACTTAAGTGCTATTTTTAGAGGTTGATGGAAAAACCACATGCCCAATATCAGGAGAACTTGTGGCCTGTGGAAAGTTGCAGCCTTTTCTTCTGAAACAGAAGGGGAAAAGAACCTACTCATTTTAGGGAACATTGGTAGCAGAGGCCTGCTCCCTGGGATGCAGGCTGAGGCAGTCTTAGCCAGCTCACTGCTCACTAACCTGAGACAATTCTCGTGGATAATTCTGGTTGCATGTCTCCACAGTTTCAGTTTAAAAGTCACCTGCTCAGAGAGGCCTTCCAGAAATATCCTTTATGATCCATATACCCCTACAATCCCTTTCTCTTCTTCCTCATTGCACTGTCCCCATTTGGATGATCATTGCTTACATGTTTTGTGTCTCCAACCATTAGAACTTTAGGTGGACTGCTCTACCTTCAAGGTTTAGAACTCAGTAGGTGTCATTCATATTTGTGGAAAGAATTTCATGCATGCATTTACGTCTACAACTGTTAGCATTAACCATTAGAAATGTTTCAATTAGAAATGTTTCAGTTTGAAACATTTAAGAAAAGAGACAAAGAACTTATTATATGAATGACTTTGGGGGATTGAAAAATGACAGAATATGGGCTCCAGAAAAGTCATATAGGAAAATATTGGAAGTTTACATTTCTTGGCTATAAATATCAATGCAAATTATGACATGTATTTATTATCCTTTTCCCATAAAAGTTTGCAGCAAGCTTCCCCTGTGCTTAATAATGCTATATCACAGAAATGTGTGAAATAAGAAAGGGCTTTGGTCACTTAATTTTGGCATTGGATAGAACTACAGAGATCAACTTTATTCACTGGAAGATTCTCACAGGGATTTCTTGAAATGGACCTATGCCTCTTCTCTTCAACAAGATTTAGATTCTCTAAACGTTCCCCTGGGACACATGCCACATCCTGGTTCTACCACAATGGATTGTTCATCATGCCCTTGGCTGTCTCCACTTTCAATGTGCCAGGATCCCCCTTATAATATGGCATCCGGAATGAAGAACAGAACTCCAGAGTGCTGAGTGCAGAGGGCCTCAGATCTCTCTGGCCGGATATGCCCAGTACATGCGAAGCTCAAATGCAGACCAAACAGACGTTTATACCACATAATCACAAACATGTCCACTTATCTAAAGACAAACTTTGTGTATATTTTCTGTTGATTTGATCTTGTTAGTTTTAGCCTTTTTTTTTCTGACAAGACTTCCTTACATGTACAATCATTTGTCTGTCTTCCTTTGATTGTGAATTCAAAAGTTGTTGAATAAAAACATGGCCACAAACAAATCCTTCCTACCTCCAGCTGGTTGTGTTTATAACAATTGTTTTAATCACCACCACATTGGTATATACTATGGCTTTAATATAGTTTGTTCACTCCAAAACTCATGTGAGAGTTTAAGTCCCCATTGTGGGGTATTAAAAGGATGGAAACTTAATCTGACTATGGTGCTTAGAGATAGGACCTTTGAGAAGTTATTAGGATTAGATAATGTTATCAGGTGAAGCCCCACCATTGCATGCTGAGGAATTTATAAGAAGGGGAGACATATGCACATGTGCACGCGCGCACACACACACACACACACACACACCACACACTACTTGTGTCTGCTGTGTGAAGCTCTCCTCCATTGCTAGGCTCTGCCAGCAAGAAGTCCATCAACATTTATGTGTCCTCAAACTTGGACCTCCAGAACTATGGGCCAAAGTAAACCTATTTTATTTATAACTTATCTAATCTGTGGAATTGTATTGAGTATAAACTCAATACAATTCCACAGATTAGATTGGACCATTACAGGATGTCACCTACCTCAATAGTGTTCAATGCACAATTCTGTCTTGTCTCAGGACTTTATGAGAAAGATGTTCTTAGTGATTTGTTGACCTGGAAAGATACTCTGTCTTTATTGTTTCCTTCATTTGGGTTGCAGTGATCTCCTCAATAAAGGGAACAGGATGAGTGTGGCCCAAAGTGTTTTCAGTTAACGTATACCAACTCTTGGAGATCATCACTTTCAAGTTTCGTTTTCCTAATTAATGCTATACTTAATTCTTTGGCCTACAACTTGCCAGAGATGGTCCACAAGCCTCTGGCTCTGTGATTTTTATTCCCCACTCTTATTTCCTTTTTGTAAATGAAGGAAAAAAATGTGTCTGCTGTCACCTGGCATATCTTCCTTTGGATACAGTATCAAAGTTCACTCATCAGGGTTCCAGAGGAACATCTGCATGCTTATTTTAATAGCATGGGTCTTTAGATCTGGATTTATTTAAAGCAACCAAGTATTGTCTTTCTAGATCTTTAGTTTTTTTGGCAACTATGTTGCTCTAACTCATGCAGTGGGCTTTTAACATGTACAAGACTGTGTCCTTTGTGCTGAGGACATAGTTGTACATATAGAATTAACAGTTAAAGGAGGGAAAAAGAGATGTATGTGAAGTCACCAATAAGTATCTGTAGAGGTGTTATGAGAGCCACAGGAGCAGCAGGCAAATCTGGGGCTGCTGGTGGTACAATACTATCAGGTTTGTATTTTAGAAAGATCATTCTGGCCATAATTGAAACTGGGCTTCTCAAACTGAAGTGTGCATAAGAGTCACTTGGGTATCTGGCTAAAAGACAAATTCTGACCCAGTGCATCTGGAGATGGTGCTGAGGTTCTGTTTCTAACTAGGCCCCTGGTGAGGATGGTGTTGCTAGTCCATGAACTACACACTGAACAATAAGGATTCAGAGAGCAGAATTGAGAACAAGAAAATCAGAGGCAAGGAAGCTCCTTTGGAAGTGATCTAAAAGATAAATGTTGGTGGCACAAAGTACAAGCCACTTGATGCGCTTTCTGATCTCCCTAGGCTGATCTCCTGGTGGAAAATTTGTATACTAATAGGTGTTTCATATTTTCCTTTACATAAACAATTGTACAAGCTAAACCTAGGGAAGAGGGAGGGAGTGCTCCATTTCCGTCTCAGTTCTTTCTAAGTGGTCTACAACTTTAGCAGCTTGCTGTAAGCCCATGGACCTCTGCTGTCTCAGCTCATTCATAAAATAGGAGATTGGTTGTTAAGGTTGAATTGTCTCTACCAAGTCCCTGTGTTTAAATCTTAATCTCCACACCTAAATGATGACTTTCTTTGGAAATTCGGTTATTGCAGATGTAATGAATTAAGATGAGGTCCTACTGGAGTAAGGAGGGAATCTAATCCAATTGATGGGTGTCTTCATAAAGTAGAGAAATTTGAACTTAGGTGGAGTCAGGGAAAAAACCCCTAAAGCTTAGAGTTATGATGCTACAAGCCAGAGAACTATTAGAAACAAGGAGAAAGGCCTGAGACAGAGAGATTCTTTCCTGGCACCTTCAGAGGGAGCACAGATCTACAGACACCTGAGCTTTGGACCTCAAACTTCTCAAACAGTGAAATAATACACTGCTGTTGTCCTAAGCTACCCAGTTTGCGATAGCTTGTTACAGCAACCTTAGCAAGCTCAAATGCTGGCTAAATCTTCAGGTCTGGTATATTATTCCATCTTTAACACGTATCCTACAAGAAATCTTAGTCACATGTGTAAAATTGGAAGATTTATTTTCTATCCATTATTAATTTGTGATTTTCTTTTAATTCAGATTATCCTTTTTGGTGGTTACTTGTGCTTCTTGTATAGACTTTGGCTAATGGGTTCAACTATTTCAACCCAAAGACCCTCAGGCTCTGGTTTGAGTGTAGACACTTTGAAGGGGAGGAACTCTAGGACATGCGTGACAGTCTAAAGGTAGGTTTCTCCTTACGTCAGCAACAAAAAACATTTCACAGTTGTTTATTTTTGAACCATACACAGTTACTTTAGCAAAGCACACTAAATAGTCTCATGTCATCCTGGTAATAGTATCAAGTTCATAGAAACATAAAGCACCTTCTACATAAAAATAATGCCATGTTTTAGAGTGTCACAGAAGAGATAAATATTATATTTCACAATTTATCTATTCCCTGGTTCCTGAAGTTTAAAAATAAAGATGGAGTACCTTCTCATATGATCCAGTGAATTTTTCCCAGTTATAAAAGGACAAGGGTTCTTTCACCCTTTCATTTTAGAAACATATTATAATTGATGTACCTGGAAAAGTAGAATGTTTTTGAATAGAATGAGGCTAAACAAACAATCTCAGGAAACAAAGGAATCAGGAGAGTGCTCATGTCATTTTTCAGGTAGGAGCTCTAAGCTAGGTGTCTAATTCTCCTTACTTGACAGTTAGAGAGAATTAACCAGAGATCTTGAAATGATTGCTTACCTCATCATAGTGTCTTAGCTTCCTCATCTGCAAAACAGATAACCTGCCTGCTAGGCATAGAATATAAAAGCAATGGCAAGTATTTCATAGAAAAGGATTTGATTTTTCATTAATCATTTAAATTTCCATAGCAGGACATACATCAGTAATAATAGCAGAACCATTTTTTTTAAGCATGTGGACCATCATATGCACAGAAAAGGTGTTTGTATACTTTTTCTCACTTAACTCTCACAAAAACCCTACTAAATAAGTGTTGTTTAATCTCTACAGATGTAGAATTGGAGGTCAGGAATGTTAATCACTTTCCCAATATCAAAGGCCAGGAAGGAACAGAACTAGGATTTATTTATTTATTTACTTATTTATTTAGTGCCAGGGATTGAACCCAGGGTACTTAATCACTGAACCACATCCTCAGTCCTTTTTTATATTTTATTTAGAGACAGGGTCTTGCTAAGTTGCTGTGGATCTCACTAATTTGCTGAGGCTGACTTTGAACTCGCAATCCTCCTGCCTCAAATTCCCAAGATGCTGGGATTACAGGCATGCACCACTGTGCCTGGCCAGAAATAGGATTTGAATTCACACCACTCAGTTTTGCAGGGATCTCCACTGCCTCAGTCATATACTATCAAGCACATTTCTCTGTGCTGACAGACACTGATGACAGCACTCACTTTGGGATCTCTCTGGGCTGACAATACTGATGGTGCAGAGGCAAAACACAATGGAGTTCCAACAGCCTTTGTGAAGCCTGTTCTTTGTAACCATATTCCTGGTGACCTGCATTTAGAGAGTCTTGATTTGATTGGTTTTGAGTTGGACCCTGAAGTCAATTTTGAGGAGAGTCAGGTTTAGTAACCATTGCTCTTGTACCTATGTTCAATGATGCCATACCTTTTTTTATTAATTCAGTCTGTGGGTTTCTGAAATTGAGGGAATTGCTAAGGAAACAATCCCAGGAGGAAAAGGCAAACTTCTTGACTAGCTGATATTTATGGAGTGTCCTCTATAAGAAAGGTAGGTCTAACACTTGCTTTTCTTCTGTGAACCATCAAAACTCTGCAAGGATGAGCCAGTTATACCCTTCTGTGCCAAATGTCTAGTGACTTTTTGAGACATAGGAATGTTCTTGCTTGTGGCTATGATGGGAAGGGAAGAAAGACATGTCACCTGTGCTCTGTAAGGTGCTGCTTAGAAGAATATCCAATGCGAATAAGAGTAAGTGAAAACCTTACAACTTATAATTCATTATTAATCCCACTCCTTTAATTCACAACAAATTGACTAACAGCCCTCTTTTCCCTCCCTATCCCCAAATTACTACATGTGGTAGATTACAAACATGATGAAAAGAAGCAGCAATACTCCATTAATATTTATAAATTTCATAATGCTCATATTTCCCATCTATTTGAAAAACCAACCCAAGTAATTAAGGAGTATGGGGAATTATAAAGATGAAAAATATCAGGAAAACAGTGCACATAGAAGTTATCAACACCGTTTTACCCCCACTGCTGCATCTTAATGACTTAATTTTCCATGGATGGCATTTTTAAAATGTAAATTTCTGGGTTAAAACATTTCATTGTCATCTAAGAAATAAAGATATTTTTAAAGCAGGAAACTTACATCTTTGGCTTGTCTGCAAGGTATCGAAAGTGTTTGCTTCCAATGATTTTCACAACGATATCGGGCATTGCATTTGACCTAGGGGGAGTCTTCCAAACTGAAGACATGATGCTTCCTTAAGTGCCTTCAAATCTCTAGAGGTAGAAAAATAAATAAATCATTCCTTTTGATTTTTCACTGAGCAACTTCAGAATCCTTTTTAATAACAAAAGCAACAACATCAAAAATACTAGAACACACTGCTTTACCTAGGAAGGATTAAGAATGCTCTGGCATAGTGACAGCCTCAATCAAAGGCACTTGAAAAACAAGAGTTGAAAAAAAGAAAATAGAAAAAAGAGAAAGAAAAAGTCATTCTAACCTTAAAAACAGAAGATGAAATTCCCATGTGAAAGTTGCAACATCCTTATCCTCAAAGATGAGAAACTTGATACTGAAATAATTCTGCACAGACCCTGTTGAACTAATTCTTATCTTTTAAGTCTCTCCGCATAATTCGGTTGCTTCATCACAATATTTTATTCTTGTCAGATTCATACTATACTATCTGATTCTAACTGCTTTTTTGTGTCTTCATTTTTTTTATGAGGGCTCCTATGCTACAAAAAACTGGTATTAAATAATTTCATATGCTTTTTGTCTATTAATAGATTTAATTCTTGGGCACAGACAGGACCCTAAGAGAATGGAGGTGGAATTTTGCCACCCCCACACCTGTATTATCTCACTTAGCACAGTCAGAGGCACTGTATTATCTCACAGCCTCAGTCAAAGGCACTTAAAAAACAAGAGTTGAAAAAAAAAGGAAAAAAGAGAAAGAAAAAGTCATTCTGACCTACCCAATGCTTCTTAAAAACTGAAGATGAAATTTCCATATGAATACAGGTATCCCACTCTTAATACAAGTATCAGATCCTCTTTATTACTATTCAAAGTCTTGCTTTACACTTGAGGGAATGGGTATACGTTGCTATGTGACTTACTGAGCATCACATATGCAGTAAGTAGCAAAGCTGGAACTCCCAACAGACAGTATTTTCTGTGAAGCAGACCTACTGAGTCATTAGATGACTCTGCCTTCCTGCACTATAAACCATCAGATGGGAGTCTTGTGAGGTCAAAGAAGAAACCAGACATAGAAAACATCCCTATTCGACTATTCCCATTTGTAAAATCGCAATAATTCCACTTATGCTCTCAGGGACTTAGGGTGAATGCAATGAGACCCAGTGCCTGAAGGACCACTGTGCACAGGAAAGTGGACTTTGTTGTCACCATCCGTTTCCACAACAATGAACCTGACATTGAGATATTTTTGGAGATAAGCACTGGGTGTTTAAACAGGTGCTACACCAAGGGAAATGGTAGAAATTCTGTAAACTTAGCCTCCGGCTGACCATTCTCTTATGAAGCCTCTCAGAATCCAAGAGGCATGTAGAAATCATTGTACTCCAAATGCTCGCTTTAAGGATTGAGCAGCGAGCCCAGAGAGGGTTTGCGATCTTACCAAGGTCATATATAGAGTAGGGACAAAGGTCTTTCCTATACTCTGGTCTGAGAGCAGACCAGGATCCTTCCTAAGACCCCAGTTCCACGTAGTGCGCGGAAAGCCCCACAATCTGTGAACCCCGCCATCCAGGACACCTGCGGCCTCTCTGAAGCTGTCTAGAAACTGCAATGCCCAGAGTTTGTGAATGTCAAGTCCCTTCCGCGCCCAGCAGTGGAACGTCAGCCAGGAGACCTTTTCCGGGAGAGAATGAAAGGGCAGTCTCACCCGACCTGGCGTTTCCCCACCCAGGTATCTCAGAGGTGCGCAGTCGGTCTTCTCCTAAGGAAGCCACAGAAGGAGACCCCGGGGGACCCGGACCGGGTGGGGATTGGAGCCCAGGGATCTGGCCAATCACAGCGCCTGGCTCGCTGGAGGAGGCTGCTCCCGCCCTGGTCGTCAAGGACGCAGAAAGCTGTCGCCGGGAGGAGACCCTATTCCCTGCACTGTAGGTGGCCGCGGGCCCTCCTCTGGGAAAGTGCTCAGGGGCGTGGCTCTGGCAGGTGAGGAGCCCAGGTGCACCACAACTGCATTCGCGCTTCTTCAAACGTGTGTGTTTCTTAGAAGCCCATCTGGTTCACCTGTGGGTCACCCTTTTTTGCTCTTTCCCTTAGACTTCTTTGTCTGTTGTGAAATTTGCATAGTTGGAGTTCTTAAACTTTAGGTTCTTCTAATCCTTGCTTCTCTACTAAATTGCTTTAGGTAAATCTCTTCTTTTCCTTGAGGTTAAGTTTCCTCATTAGGAAAGCAAAGGAAACCAATAACATGGACCTAAATGTGAAACTGGGGACAACAATAAATAATAATATAATGATAATAATATTGGGTACCATTCATACACTAGATCCCTTATTAGAGCTATATGACTATTATCTTATAAATTAACATTTATCAGTAAATTAATTTTATTCCTATTTTAAAGAGCAAAAAAAAAATGAGGCTTGGGTGTTGGGAAATTATCTAAGACACAAAGTGAAAAAGTCAAGATTTCAATGTAGATCTGCGTATCACAAATTTCTGTTCTTTTTCTTATGTTAAAAGACTTCATGGGCTGGGGTTGTGATTCAATGATAGAGCACTTGCTTAGCATGCGTGAGGCACTGGGTTCAGATCTCAGCATCACATATAAACGAATAAATAAAATAAAGGTCCATCAACAACTAAAAATAAAACATTTAAAAATTAAAACAAAGACTTCAGTAAAAGTGGATAAATATTCTTTAATTGATTCCAAAATGGTATTAGTATTTGCTTCAACTTCACCATCCAGGTCCTCTGCCTTCTGCCCTTTGTGCTGAATCTTGTTGTTTATTTTATCTCCTACTGGCACATGCAGTCAGAGACGGATGACACACTAAGCTCCCCTCCGGGGCTCACTCACTAGAAGCCGGGAGACACAGGCACAGTCTATGGTATACAAACTTCAGTGGTAGCAGAGAGAGGGCAGCTCCCCTCTCATTCCTCCAGCCCAGCTTTTACACTGCTGCCAGATCAATCTTCTCAAGGCCCTGCTCTGACATGATGCCCATGGTTTCAAGGTCTTCCACAATCTGACCTAAAGCTAGATCTCTTACTTGATCTCTAACTATTTCTCCTAGGCTTACTATGCTGCACCCTACCTGGTCTACTCACTGATCTGAATCTGCCTTTCATTTCCCTGTCTGCTGCTTTTGTTCATCCAGTTCACTCTGTTCTCAATGCCTTTCCATTTCCTCATTGTTTCAGTTTGTTTTAACATTCCTTAAATTTCCTTTCAAATGATCAAGAGTATTCACTTGGGAACCAAATACCTTGAATTCAAATCCTAGCTCTGCTGGTTCAATGTGATCTTGGGAAAGTCACTTAACACCTTTATGCCTTAGTTTCCTCTTCTGTACAACGAGGATGGTTTATTGTGGAGATTGAGTTATGTAAGCAAGACCCCAAATAAGGAATATCAATGCATGACCCCAAATGAGGAATATCATTGTTTACTGTTATCACTGTATATCAAGATGCAAACAATTCTAGAAGCTGAAAGTGATTTCTTTGTTCTATATATAATCTGTGGTTTCTCTCTTAGGAAATATGTTGTGCTTTGCCTGAGAGTGTGGCTATTTGTTTTATTTGATTGTTACACTTTCCTGATTATGTTTATGGAAAGCTGAATAATGATCCCCCAAGATGTCTGTTTTCTAACCTCGAGGACCTGTGACTATTTCCTTCTATGGTAAGAGGAAATTTACAAATGTGCTTAAGATAAGGATCTTGAGATGGGGAGATTATCCTGGTTTATTTAGTTTTGCTTTTGGGGGGACTCAGAGAGAGATTATATTACATAAGAGGAATAAGAGATGGGGTGATGTAAGCAATAGGTCACAGGGTGTGATAAAGGGTTCATGAGCGTGGAATGCACATGCTCTTCAGAAGCTAGAAAAGGTAAGGGCACTGACTCCTCTAGAGACTCCAGAAGGAACCAGCCTGCTGACCTCTTGATTGTACCCAGTGAGATTGTTTGACACATCTGGCTTTCAAAACTGTAAGAGTTTGATCATAAACCACCAAGAGTATGTTAATTTATTATAATATCATAGGGAAAATTAATACAATGCTATTCATGCTATTCAATAACTCTTTTTCTTTTCATCTACGTGTTTTAAAATACCTGGAACATTTGTTTAGATTATAATAAGGGCTCTGCATTTTTTTTATTGACTGAATAATGAAGGAGAATATAATAAATTAATAGTTTAATAAAATTAAACTTCAAAATTTCTTTCTGAAAAAAGACCATAGTGAACATAGTACTCACAGTACCAAGCAGAACTTGGTCTACTTAGTACACTTGACCATTCTGCTTTTCTGTGATTACAGCCTTTTCTTTGGGAACCTCTTTTCTCATTCCAATAAATCCTAGAGATGGCTGTCAGTGAAAGTGTGATTTTCATCCTGCTTCTTCATTTTACTGATCATACTCTAGGGGTTAAGGTCAAACAGAGTTCTTACCCATGATCTACATGCAGACAGTGAAGGAGAAAGAGGGTTTTGATCTGTTGGGGTTACCAGATTGTGAGGATAGGTGTTGGCAAATATTTGTGTCCACATATTCTGTCTATTTTTTTTTCCCAGAGAATAGGAAGAAATCAATCAACAGAGGAAAGCAGAACTGAAAAGGGAGCCAGTCGGCTGATGGAAAAGAAAGCAAAAAGCCTGGATTCTAGAACTCTCAGACACAAAAGCAAGAGCTTTTCCTTTTGCGTAAGATATTTTGAGAGATGCTTCACCCACCTTTCCCCAAAGGTCCTGAATAATACTCTTAAACTTCAGGTTGTTACAGTTCACATATGGAGTGCAGTTAGTTGCTGGGATGACAGTTTGAATTTCACTTTAAAAATCTGTGATGAAGTTTGGAGGAGTAGTGAATTGACTTTGATTAAACCAGTTATTTTAGTAAAGACTGTTCTTTGACATCATCTTGACTTCATAGGTTTTACAAATGCCAACTTGAAATAATGGAAGGATCTATCAGGCAATTCTTTTATCAATTGATGGTATTTAGATGAAATTTGATATATTTTTCCCATCCCAGGAAACCTCTGTTTTGCCACTTCCTAATCAAATGGCCTTGAACATGTAATTGAGTTCTTTTATCTATAATCTGAAAACTTACAATAATCACCCTGTAAGATTATTAGGATTAGAGATGTTCTTGGAGGCCTTAGACAACTAAAAGGCTTATAATAAACTATGTTCTTATTTATGGAAATAGCTAACATTTAATGAATACTTATTATGTTCCAGATACTGTGCTAGAAATGTTATTCAACATCTCATTTAATCTTCAGAATGACTTTTTGAAATGATAATTATAAATATCCCCATTTTAGAGATGAGACACCTGGGGCTAAGAGAAGATAACTTGCTCAAGGGAATATGGATAGGAAGAGATCCACTATAATAAAAATCTAGGTAGGTCTGATTGCAGAAGTAGTCTTTATAGCTCCTCTCCAGAGTTCCTCTGTGGATGTTGATTAGCCATTGTTATTATAATTATTATTAATGCCTGTGTTTTTCTTGGTGTTGTTTCAAGGCTTGAGGTCTCTTACAAAATGCAGAGACTGTGACAGAATTCTTAAGGAGGAGTGGGCTTTTCTTATCTGGGATTTTCATTTCACACTGTGCTTTATGAAATGACATAACCAAGAAACATCTCTTTGGTGGTTTATATTAAACAAGGCAAAACAAAAAGCTATGCAATAAATGTCTCCATAAGATTAAATACTGTGGTTAAAACTGCCTTCCTTGGATTCAACAGCTTTAGATTACGAGTCACCAGAGAAAGATTCCACAGAAACATCTCCATCCAATAGAGTCAGTGCTCTCTCTCCCCTTCCCCCCAAAGGAAGATGAATAGCTGTAATAAGGGAACCAAAGAATGCCCCCTCCTAAAACTTCATGACTTTACACTTACCATCAAACAGCGTAAGGGAGGGGAGAAAAAATGGTCTCCAATGTTTTGGTTTTGCCCGTATAAGTCAAAGTAGAATGAGTTTATAAAGAGAAAGCAATAAAGAACTGCTCTTTTGAACAGTTTAATCATAGATCTATAAAAATGAGGCATTTTGCCGTGAAGTCCCTATCCAACTAGAGAAGAGACCTATACTGATGTTAAACTGAGTTGTGTCGCAAAGAACATGTGGGTAGTGCACTGTCTTTTTGTTGTTATTTTGTTTTGTTTTTCCACTAAAGGACATACAGGGCTCAAGCTAGTGATCTTTATAACTAAGTGGGGAACTTCAGGTAAAATATAGTATAGAATGCAATTATGGTCAAGTTTCTTTTCTCCTTAAAATGCTGTCAAGGCTTTTGAAAAATAAGCCTGTAGAACATACTGATGAGATGGACTGACTTTGGATTTTGCAGTAGACTTTTCTAGTTCTGCCAGATGGGTGGTTTAGATAACAGAATTTCATTGTCTTACAGTTCTAGGGGCTAAAAATCTGAGATCAAAGTGTTTGCAAGTTTGGTTGCTTCAGAGGATGTTGAGGGAAAATCTGTTCTGAGCCTCTTCCCTTACTTCTGATGGTTTTCTGGCAATCTTTGTCATTACTTGGCTTAGAGATCTCTGTCTTCCTGTTCACATGATGTCCCCCTTTGTACTTATCTGTGTCCAAATCTCCTCTCTTTACATAAGTGATATTGTATTAGAGGCCCACCCTACTCCAATAGGACCTTCAACCTATGAAGACCAAAGACCTCTTCAACATTTTTCCAAACATTTTATATTATTTTTTTCCATTTTCTAGGAGTTTATCATTTTATTAATTTCTTCTATTTTATTTTATTGGTACGTTAATAGTCTCACATAGTAATGGAATTTGAACATGATTTTGAGGCCACAATAAGTTATGGAGGATACATTGATGAATTCTGATTCATCAACAGTTTAGGGGCCTCTCTCAAGATAATCAACAGGAAATATAAAATATGTTCACAGATAAAAATTAGACAATGGTATCAAGAAGGGGTTACAAGAAATGAATGTGAAAATTTGAAGGCAAGAGAAACTACTTCAGAATAGTGAGATTAAGGAAGATTTTACAGAAGAGTTAGGATATCAATTGAATTTTTAAAAAACAATACTTGACACCAGAAAAGGGAAGAAACAACACCCTAAGCCTAAGGAATGGCATAAGTAGAGACAGGAAAATCAAGAAATGGAGGCATATGGTCAAGGAATTGTTTCTATTTTCATTTGGAAAAAGATGGAAGACAAAATTAGGAAAGAAAGTTTGGGCCAGAGTGTAAATGACCTTGAGTATATGATTATAACACACATATTATTATTGATTAGAACAGAGAGATGTGCATTTTCTTTTATGGTATGAGTGAAATTACCTCCCTCATGGTGTTGGTCAAAAGAGGCCAAGTTATGCTATGCTAACAAACAACACCTAAATATCAGTGGCTTAAGAAAACAAAAGTTTAGTTTTCATTCACACAATATTCTCCTGTGGATTTGGGCAATTCTCTAGGACAATTATCCTCCACAATTGGCTCAACAATCTGGTCTCTGTGGATCCTACAGCACCACCTTCTCAAAGAATTCTTCCATGATGGCTGTGGTAAAAGAAGAAAGTTCTGGAAGGTTTCTCAAGTGCTCTGCCCTAGAAACAACCCACATACTGTTTCTGCCTATTGCCCCTGTCCAGAATGAGTGACTCAGCCCTCCCCAACAATAATGGGGTTTGGGGGTACCGACTAAGGTCTCCGTGTGGCTAGAAAGAGAAGTGTATGACGATGATCCCTTGTGAAGTACCACACCCACGCTTGCAGAAAATTCACTCTGGTTCCAAACAGGTTTGTATTTACAAACAAAATATAGATATGTAAGATTCCTAACACACTATTAACAGGAATTTTCCCTTCTGTTGCCTTTACCATTTTCAAATGAAGGAAATGTTGTTTATGGTTTATCCACCTGTGGCCCATAAGAAAAGAAAGATACCGACTACTTTCTGTAATTTACCTGCTATTGTCACTGGAGTAGCATAGACTGGTGTGCACTATGAGTGATGTGGGCTTTGCCCACACACGGCTGACTCCTCATTTGGCTTCACTTGCAAGCTGCAGCAAAACCATGATTGTCAGAACTCGAGGAGAGGGAAATGTGTGTCTGAATAGTGAAGCACATGTATGTAGTGTACACAGCATCCTATGTATGTTGTTATATGACCTCAAAAATATCTTACTTTTACAAGTAAAATAGTGGTGGAATACAGAGGTAATATGGTTCAATTGAAAGTGCCTGAGCTCTAGAGTCAGGAAAAGTTAAGTTAGAATCCTAACACGGTGAACTTATTGTCCGGTGACTTTGAACCTCAGTTTCTTCATTTTAAAAATGACATAAATAACAACAGAGTTGTGGCCAAGGTTCATTAATGGTGATATATTAAATTAATTGAGAGCCTGGTATATGTCAAACATTTTACATATGACTTCCTCCCTTCCTTTCTTCATTACTCCATTTTTTTTGTTATATGTATATATGTATCTAATCTATGCCAATTTTTAACATGTATAAAAAAGTAATGTTGATTCAATTCATAGGTAGTGGGAGGGCCTTTTCCAGTTTGAGTGTAAACTGGGATTTAGACCCATATGATGAACTGACTTGGTGGATTAGGCCTCAGTGGTAAGGCAATGCTTTAGAATGAAGACTTTTTCCAAAAGTGGATAAGGATTGTTGAAGGGGAGGAAAGTGTTTTTCCCCCCTGTGGGTATCTAGGACTGAGCCTTAAATAGGATGAAAATTTTTGTATTTATCTAAAAATCTAGGTATCCTGCTCAGGTACATTACATGGCTAGAACAAGATGACGTGGGAAACGCTGAGACCAGGAACACATGCAGTATGTGCTTGTCAACACGTGACAGAATGTTACAGTGAGAGTCTTAAGGCATGCAGATATGCTGTAGTCTCTTGAGGGTTTGAGGTTTTGAGCGTTGTGGACCAAAGCATCCTTGGCAGGTAACCAACATTCTTCTGGAGAACACCCTCATCTGAAAGTATATGAAAGACAGTGCTATCCTCAAGTGGCTTCTGTGGTATCCTCGGGGAGGAAAGGAAAAATCCACAAGAGAATAGCACTGCTATATTGGTGAGAATGCATGAAATACCCATTGAGATGTTTTGAAATGTATGAAGGGAAATGTTTTTAATATGAGACCCATCAATTCTAACTCAGGTCCTGTTATGAGGGAGCTCAGAAAATACTTGATTGAAGAATAATTGCCTCAATTGTCAAGTCAAGGCTGTGGATGTCAGTGGAGGCAGCACTTTCCTTCTGGGTGGGACATTCTGAACTGTTAATAACATCTCAGCACATTTAGTAACACCAGTCCTTGGGAACTAGATGCCAGGAATGTGTACCATTCATTATGGCAATACAGACACAACCCCATGTCAAATGTTCACTGTGGGGATGCTGCTCTCTCAGGTTACAATCATTGGGACTCAACATCACTGGGCTGTCTCAGAGCCAGTTGTAGGGGACCCATAGATCCTTCTCAGAATGGGATTTTCCTCCTCTTTGTTTTCTCGGCATATCATGACTGGGGCCCTCTTTTGTTTCCTTTGCTTAGTGCTCTTGGAATCTCCAAGAGAGGAACTCTACCTGCAACCCAGTGTGCTTGTCCAGGGCAATGAGTCTTGCCCACATCCATCAGTCTTCTCCTAAGACTGATTCTAGCACTTCAACATAAATAACATTTTGTTCTCTGGTATCAGCAGATTGGATGCTTCTCCACATTGGAGCCCAATAAATAGAGATTTTAGAATAAGTATTCAAATTGGGAACCCAAATGTTATCTTTATTTATAGTCAGTACATATTAAAGATTGGGACTATGACAAAAATAGGTTTGCAATCTTTCCTGCTGCCCTCAAACTGAGATTTGGTCCTTCCTGTGGGGATGGTTGAGTCTGCAGAGCAGACGCTGAGATGTATAATCAGCCAGGGGCTTGTTGGATTACAGACTGAAGCATCAGCAAAACATAATGTGGAAGAGGGTGTTTCCTTTAATGTAACACCATTCTCCCCCTGGTCAAAACGTGGTTCAATGTTTGTCAGGTTTCATGATCAGCATTAACTGTACCTCCCCTGGGGGTAAGTGGCTATATGCTGGGTAGAAAAGGGTGGAAATTCTTTCCTTCTGGCCTGAGGAATAAGTACAGGTTACAGAAAACAGAATTATTCCCTTTAATACTTTCTATATTACTTTATTGTATCAATACACTTTGTTTTTCCTCCATTTTATCATAAAAGAGTCTTTGAGAAGAAAGTGTCCTGCCTTGGCCCCCCAGCTAATAATTGATATAGTCTGTATTTGAATCTAAGTTTGCCTCACTCTCAAATCTCTGTTTGTGTGAATGTATATTTACATATACTCATGTAAACACGAATATATGTGTACATATTATATGCAAATATAAATATGTTTGTCTATGCACGCATATGGACAGTTACACAGATGAAGGTTTTAGTTGTCAATCAACTTCAGCAGAGGCCTCTTAGGATTGGGGATTCAGGCAGTTTCATGCCACAGACTCTTCAGGAAGACACCAGTTGCTTGCTTCAAAGTACGTGCTTTATGAATTATTTGACATCTTTGTTTCAAATATGCTATTTGTTTCCTAGGGCTGCCTTAACAATGTTCCACAGACCAAGTGGCTTAAACCTCAGGAATTTACTTCCTCAGAGTTCTGAAGGTTAGAAATCCAAGGTGTTCGCAGGTTTGGTTTCTCCGGAGTCCTCTCTCCTGGGCTTTCAGGTGAACACCTTCTCACTGTGTCTTTATGTGGTCTTTGCTCTGTGTGCTCCTATCCCCGATGTCTCTTTGTGTTCAAATTTCCTCTTCTTCAAAGGACACTGATCATATTGGGTCAAGGTCTACACTAAGGACATCATACTAGTTTAACCACATCTCTTATAAGGCCCGGTCTCTAAATATAGTCACATTTGAGGTACCAGAGGTGAGACCTTCAGCACTTACATTTTTGAAGGACCATTAAGCCTCTGATAAATACAAGGATGTTGAAACAACCACGTAGGAATTGGATGGGGAAGGTCATCACCGCAAAAAGGAATCTTACAGTATATCACTAAATCTCCTTTTAAAACTGAAGTCCAGAGAAGCAGACTGAATCATTCAAGGACTCACAGGTAGAATGGCCCACTGACATTGTAGGTCATAATCCACATGAGGGGCTTATAGATTCTAGTGGAAATATTTTGTGTAAGTGTGTGTTGAGTGGTAGGGGAGATATTTGGATGGAAAGGGGAGGATGAATCAGTAAAGAAAGGAAGATGTCTTTCAGGGTCATTTATTTGCATTTTATACTTAAAAATGAAAACACTCTGTTTTTCTTTTAAACCCCAGCAGCAAAACCACGGCAGATTCTAATATGAACCACGCGGTGGCAGTAAAACAAATGTCTGCAAAGAAAGCAGAAATCCCTTCAGAATTATAATAAGTTTTATAGACCAAGACAACTGCAGTTGTAAAACATTATGGTGTATCAATTGGCATATTTGCTGATCAAATCTTTATAAGGTTTGAATAGGCTCATAAATACTGGGCTCTGTAGTTTGGCCTCTTCATGCTTCTGTTTAAGACATTTTGGAGGGAAGGAAATTCAGCAAATGGTTGAAATATCAAAGCAATATGCCACTGCCAATTTGTTTTCCTGTGATGGAGGGAAAATATATATTCCTTGATTAGAAACACTAACCAAACAAGCAGAATCTGCTGCATTCAAGTCTGAGCTCATTTCCCATGCAAGGCACAGCCCAGGCTGGTGTTAACCAACAGCTAAATTGTTTTGCTGCTTGATTTTTACAAGTTTATGAGTTTTACTTCCCTTTCTATTTCACAAGGGTCTCGTTATGCAGGGATTTTTCTCATTTTCTTCCTAAGTGGTTATTGGCTGATGATAAATCAGGTTTTATGATAAATATATGAAATCACAGGGCAGGAAGTGACATCAAAAACATGCCTGTCATCAAAATACAGGTCTCATGCAGTTGGTTGAAGAGAAGACTGAGCTGATTTATGACTGTTGTCATTTGACATTGGGGAAACTGAGGCCTAGGTGTTAGGTGACTTATCCAAAGACACATAACTAGTGAGTTTTACTGGTCAGACAGTAAAACTAGGTTTCCCATAAGGCAAGAAATGGACTATAGAATTGGTTACATTTAGATATCAATTCACAAATATTTGGAATCCAAAGCGTGTGATCATCTAAGTCCCGTCTCTCTTGTGTTTTTGTAGATGTGCACACTGATCATTTTAGGAGAAGGATGAAATTCCATGGAAAGATCAGCCTTTAGTGTGTGGTGCCTGTATAAATTCTATTAGTAGATGAGGATCTTACCTCTTGCCATCAGACCCACAGATTCTACCCTAGGAAATGGCTTTTGCCCTGTGCAAAACTGGGTAGAGCTGGTACACTGAAGCCCTTCGCTCTGCCTACAACCCTCTGCCTTCTGCTTTCACCTGGCTAAATTCTGTTGAGTCTGGGTTGGGTGGACTTTTTATGTATTTCTCAAATACCATTCCCAGGAAAAACAGCTATTTTTTTTAAAATAATTGTCTGAACTTCTATTATATTTGAGGCAAAGACCACATATGTTGTTAGTAGTTGTATGCATGGCTGTGTCTGGTGCATAAGAGGCTTTTAATCATTGTGGGAAGGAATAGAATAATGCAGCCCTTTGCTTTTGCACATGGTATTCTTTTTAAAGAGGGAATATGTATTCAAGGACCCTAAATAGTAAATAATATAAACTGTTTCATACTATTGTATATCATGTATCATCTATATTTATGATCATTTAAAAAGAGTGAAAGCTTTATTAGGAAGTATCATCATAATTATATATATATACATATATATATATATATGTGTACAATAGCACTTATGTGTCTTTATCATCTATGTATATAATCTATGTATATAAACTTAATTGTTTGTTATGCACTACTAATAATCATTGATTCCCTTGCCATATGCCAGTTCTTCCTACATACTGATGTTTTTTTAATCTTCAAGTATAAGCAGCTCAAATGATGTAATTAGAATTCTGACAGTAAAATAACCAGCTTGCAGTCAAAATGTAGAGAAGCTGGATTCACATCCAGACCTTTCTCAGAAATTCATGATATTTCCACTCTCCAGAGTAAATGGGGTTCAGAGACTGAACGTGTCTTCCTAAAGCAAGACAGTGGTCAAGCCAAATAGCAGAATCCAGGACTTCTGATTTTTACCTGCTTCCTATATCCTATATTTTACTCTGTATAGTGAGAAAATAAGGTAAGAACTAATTTTCATGCAGCTGGAGGAATGCAGCATATTTTGAGAGGTACAGTCTTTTCACTGGTTTTGTTCACATTGAGAAATGCATTAATTTGGCAGTTGCCTGGGATTCATGTGAACAGATGCTAACTTGAGGTGTTAGCTAGTTCACAGATCCCTTGGTCCTCCTGACTTGAGCTCCTGCAAAACTTCAGGATTGGGAAATGCAGATTTTTGTGATCCATTTGTTTGCACATACAATGTATTTTCCAGCTCTCCCACTCCTTAGCGATTCTTTGCCTAAACCATCTTGCTGTGCATTTGTCAAGGAAATTTGCCATTTTCAATTTGGAGACAACAACTCAAGTCAGAGAAAGCTAAGCACCAGAATTCATTGGAAAAAAACATATTAGAAACAGTTTAAAAATGGGAATGGCTGTATTTGCTCTATAACAGGCAGAACATTTTTAAAAAATCAATAATAAGAACAACAACTAATGGCGATAATGTCTTCCCTGACTCATAGGGAAGAGTATTCAAGAGTAAAATGATGTAATTGATGGGAAACACTTTGAAAAATAAAAGCACCATGCAGCACAAGATATTATGGTTATTATACGTTTGTCCTTAAGCACTGCTAAAAGTGAGCCTCTATCTCCCTCAGGAACAGATGTCATTATTGATAAATCATGTATGTAATTCCCAGAGTGTACAGGATGTCCACAGGCTCCAGGCCCTGGTATTTGTTATAATCTCTCCACTAGGGAGTTCATGGATGAGGCCAAGGGCAAGTCCCAACCTCTCTGGGCTTCCTTCTTACATCTTTGAGATGTGGATAAATATAATTAATAATGACCACCATCTACAAAGCAATTCTAAGTCCAATTATAAATCATCTTGGCTTATTATTTCATTTCACGTTTACAAAAGTCCTGTGAGATAGTTTATATATGAGGAAAATAAAGCCAGAATGTAGTGAGATGTCTATAGAAATACACCAATTTTAGATTTAGGTAGACAAAGTCTAGTGAATTGTATAGTCTCCAGAATGCTTTTCTCTGTCCCATTTTTTACTTTAGAGAATTGTCTGTCCCCCAGAAAACCTGTCCCAGTGTTTTGATAGGGCTTCCAAACCTGTATATCCTTCTCGTGACCACAAATGAAGTAAAATGAGAGCAGGTAGACTTACTTCACCATTTTTAGAAATTCTCTCATTTTATTCCATTACTCCAGGATGAAAGGGGGGTCAATCAGAATCCATGGAATTTATACATAAAAATGGACAGTGCAATCCACATCCTCTCCAGTGTTTGCATTCTTGATGACTGCCATTCTGAAGGTTTTGATCTGCATTTCCCTAATAGCTAATGATGTTGAACATTTTTTCATGTATGTGTGTGTGTGTGTATATATATNATATATATATATATATATATATATATATATATATATATATATTGAGGGAGGCAGGGCACTCCACCACTGAGCCACATCCTCAGCCCTATTTTGTATTTTATTTAGAGACAGGGTCTCACTGAGTTGCTTAGTGCCTCTCTTGTGCTGAGGCTGGCTTTGAACTTGTGATCCTCCTGCCTTAGCCTCCCGGGCTGCTGGGATTACATGTGTGTGCCACTGCACCCTGACATTTTTTTTCATATATTTTTTTTGCCATTTGTATTTTTTTTCTTGAGAAGTGTCTGATTAATTCATCTGCTTATGTTGGGGTTATTTATTTGTTTGATGTTAAAGTTTTTCAATTATTATTCTAGATTATGAATCCTCTGTCAGAGAGTAGCTAGTCAAGATTTTCTTTCATTCTGTAGGTTCTGTCTTCACATTCTTAAATGTTTCCTTTTCTGTGCAGAAACTTTTAAATTTGATGTTGTACCATTTATTAATTCTTGGTATCATTTCCTGAGCTCTAGGGGTCTTATTGAAAAACTTGTTGTCTGTGCCTACATGCTGGAGTGTTGACCCTCCATTTTTCTTTAGGAGCTGCAGTTTCTGGTCTCATTCCTGGGTCTTTTTATCCATTTTGAGTTTTTGTGTAAGGTGAGAGAGAAAGATCAAGTCTCATTTTTCTATATATGGATAACAATTTTTCTCATTATTTTTTGTTTAAAAGGCTGTCTTTTCTCCAATGAATATTTTTGGCACGTTTGTCAAAGATCAGATGACTATAGAGGTATGGGTTTGTCTCTGTGTCTTCTATTCTATACTGTTAGTCTATGTGTGTTTTTATACTAGTACCCAGCAGTTGTGTTGCTATAGCTCTGTAGTATTTGAACTCAGGTTTTGTGATAACTTTAGCATTGCTTTTTTGGCTTAGAAATATTTTGGCTATTCGGGATCTTTTATTCTTCAAAATGAATTGTAGTACCTTTTTTTTTCCCTACTTCTGTGAAGAATATCATTGGTATTTTGATAGGGATTTCATTGAGTCTATGTATTGCTTTTGGTAATATGACCATTTTAACAATATTAATTCTGCCATGAACATGGGAAGTCAGTAAGGAGAGTCCTTAAAAGACTAGGAATAGAACCACCATATATGATCCAGCTATACCACTCCCTCAGAATTTATCCTAAAGAATTAGTTATCATACTGTAGTGACACATGCATAACTATGTTTACAACAGCACAATTCACAACAGCCAAACTATGACCTCAGTCTAGGTATCCATCAATAGATGAATAAAAAAAGAAAATGTGGCATATGTACACCATAGAGTTTTTTCAGCCATAAAAAACAATGAAATTATGTCATTTGCAGAAAGATGGATGGAACTTGAGACCATTATGTTAAGTGAAATAAGCCAAACTCAGAATGTCAAGGGTTGTACATTTTCTCTCATAGGTAGAAACTAGAGAGAAGAAGGAAAAGAAAAGTGTGCGGAGGTAAATCCCATGAAAATTGAAGGGAGATCAGAAGAATAAAGGAAAGGGGACCAGGAGGAGGTAAGAGAGGAGGGAAAGGGAAATACCAGGAATTGTTACTGACCAAATTATATTGTGTGCATGTGTGAATGTGTAGCAATCAGTCCTGTCACTATGTACAACTAGAATGTACAAACAAAAGTTGTGGAAGAAAAATTTAAAAAATGAAACAAAACCAAAAAAAAAAAAAAAATGGACAGACTTGCTTTGTCCTGAAGGGCTGCTAGGCAGAATGGGGTAAACCTCTAGAAAACTGCTTTCAGTAGAAAGCACACAGACAATAAAACACCAAAAGCAAGAGATGGAGAACATTCAGAAAGCATTGCGAGGCCTCAGAAACTTAAAAAGCTGGAACTGCATCACTCTTCCCAGTGATGGAAGTCAGTAAATATCATTAAAAAAAAATAAAAGAATTTGAGTTAGAATTTTGGTGAGAAACAGTTTCTGAATAATATAACATGTAGCAAAGTATGTTTCTATATGCTATCCCCAGGTTTCAAAACAATTTGGGCCAGTATTCTTACAATTGGATCTTTTAAAAACTTTTTTAAAAATTTGTTTTAATTAGTTATATATGAGAGTAGAATGCATTTTTGCAATTTGATATATCATACATAAATGGGGTATAACTTCTTATTTTTCTGATTGTATATGTTGTAGAATCACATCAGTCATACAGTCATATATATACATAAGGAAATAATGTCTATTTTAATCCACTATCTTTCCTATCCCCTCCCCTCCCTTCACTCTCCTCTACCTAGTCTAAGGTAACTCCCTAGTGCCCCCACCACCATTGTGAATTAGCATCCGCATATCAGAAAAAATAGTCGGCCTTTGTTTTTTGGGGATTGTGTGGTATATATATATTCAATGGAATATTACTCAGCTCTAAAGAAGAATGCAATCATGGCATTTGCTAGTAAATGGATGAAGTTGGAGAATATCATGCTAAGCTAAATAAGACAATTGGATCTTTTTAATAGAAGTAAAGAACTAGAAAATCTAGTGATACATTTGACCTTTACACTTATGTTTGTGACTCCAAAGACCTTGTTTTATACAGAATACTCTGTAAGATACAGAAGATGGAATCAGACTTAAAAGTTCATACTAGTTGGGTTTTACTGTTTAATAAAAAGGTAGATAATCAATCATATTGGGAAATTCTCTTATTTATTCTGCATCATCCAAAGAAGGTGTTTTTGCCAAATATTTTTCTAGTTATCAAGACACATATATATAAGGGATCTAAACATACTATATTCATTTTAAGTCTAAAATGTATTTTTGATCAGGCACATGCCTGTAATCCCAGCTACTAAGGAGGCTGAGGGGGAAGGATCACCAGTTTGAGAGGACAGCCTGGGCAACACAGCAAGATCCCGTATTAAAAAAAAAATAATAAGCTGAGAATGTGGCTCAATGGCTGAATGCCCTTGAGGTTAATCCTCTGCCCCAAATAATAACAACAACAACAACAACAACAATTGTATACACACGCACATATACACACATATATATTTTACATTTTCATGTCGGCTTGACAACAGAACTCTAATCATACTTGTACTTTCTCTTTGATAACCTGGGATATAATTTGCTCTGTCATAACAGACAACACATTCTGTTTTTATAACTTGTTTATCTTCCCAATTAGGTTGTAAAGTGCATGAGAATATATGATACACAGTAATAATGATAATAATAATAATCCCACATGACTTCCCAGTTTTTAACCTAGCATGTGTCATCTAACATGTTAACAAAGGGACTGATTGTTCAATGCAAGAACAAGTGGACCTGAATGATAGTAAAATAAACTTTATGAATTTGAATGCAATTCAATTACTAATGTTTTAGAGTCTACTGAAGTATGAAAGGTTTTCTTCGCTTTTTTCCTTTTTCACTTATGTTATTATTTTTGTACAATTTATTTTTATTGGTACACTATAGTTCTACATAATAGTGGGATTCTTTATGTCATATTCATAGTGACACATAATTTGGTCACTCTCATTCCCCATTGCCTTCCCTGGGCTCTTCCTTTAGCCTCAAAATGCTAAGCTCGCTGAGTTCAGCCAGCATTTTAGGGTTTCTCGGTCTCTTTCCCGATTTTCCCAACTCAAGGTGTTGATACCAGCTGACAGTGTGGGCCAGGCAGCGTACACAGAGGTCTAGAGCCAAATCTGTAGTATCTGACAGAATCTAAATCTGACTCATAATAACTATGACCTTGAAGATATACCCGAACATATCTTAACATCACACTCTTCCTCTGCAAAATGGGAATTGATAAACTACCTCATAGATATGTGATAAAGATTAATTGAGATAAGGCTATAAAATCACCCAGTAGATGAACAACAACCATGTTTTTAATAAGAATTTTCAGAGGACCAAGAAACTGAATACAAGGAGTTAAAAAGAGATGAGTGAAAATTTGAATGCTGCTTCAATGTAGGAAATGCTGGGAATGAGGACATCACATGGATGGGTTTGTGTGTTGTGTTAATACTATGGATGTCAGATTAGCCCCTGAGAAGCTTGAGAAGAGGAGGTTTTTCTGAGCAATGGAAAGGAACATAACCTGCACAGAGAGAAGAGGACTATTTTTCTTTAGTGATAGCTCTCAGCACACTTGTCAACGTGACTTTAGAGCCCCACTGTCTAAACCTGTAAGTGCAAGCCCCGAGAACACTTCCAGTGGCTCAGGCCCAGCAAGTCAGGTTGCCACTCTGTCTTATTGCTTTGTTTCTCCCTTTCCTGTGTAATCTTCACTGTACATTAAAAGGAAAAGAAAAATAAATACTAGGAAAAGAGTATGAGAAGTATGAGATCCTTTGGTCTTATTCACTTAGCTTTTCTAAAACACATATCTAAATAAACAATAAACTCTTGTGTAAGCAGTAGAAGGTGCCAGTTAAGAATAGTGTCTGAAAGTCACAGAGACATTCCTTCAGGCTGTCCTAGCATGATTTTGCACAAAGTTATCTAACCTCACTAATCTTGATGTAATCTAACTTAAAATTTTTTCTTTTTATTATTGATTTTGTGTCCTATTTAATAAATCTGTGTTGCTTACCTAAAAATATAATAATTTCCCCCCCCCCTTTTTATTTAATTCTGGAAACTTCAATGTTCTACATTTTTGCATTGTGATCTTTATTGCATCAAGAAATAGTTTTTGTTAGTTATTGTTAGAAACTATTTATTTCTGGAATAAACTCTACTTTTCCTTGGTGTATTAACATTTTTACATGCGGGTTTGGATTTACAAATATTTTATGTATTTTTTAATGCATTTTTAAAGAAAGATTTCTCTGTTATTTTCCTCTTTTGTAGTATCCTTCCCAGGTTACTGTATCAAGATTATTCTGGCTTCATAAAATTTGCTCTTCTTTCTATTTCTGGGAAACTTTGTGGAAGATTGATGATATTTCCTCCTTCAAATCATGGAGAATTAACCACTGAAGCTGTCTGAGTCTGGAGATGTTATTTACAGAATATCTCATAATAGAAATTTAGCAATGTTAAGTAGGTACAGAATCAGATTAGATTTCTACTTATTCTTTTGACAATTTGAACAATTTTTTTCCCCAGAAATTTGGCAGCTTTATTTACCTTTTAAACATTATTGGCATAAGGTTGTTCAGAATATTCTCATTATTTTTCTTTTTAAAAAGACTTAGGATATCTTTTGATATGCTCATTTTTATACCCAGTTATTTATTTCTTTACCCTTTATCAATCTTGCTAGATATTTATTAATTTTATTGTCTAATAATCACATTTGCTTTGTTCATTTTCTGTATGTACTTTTCATTTCATTTTCTGCTCTCTTTTTACCTCCTTCCTACCATTCTCTGAGTTAATTACTTAGAACAGTGAGTCTCAGCTTTTAAGTTTTCTTTTATAATGTGTACATTTAAAGCATCACATTTTCCTCTAAGTTTACTTCAGCAACTGCCTAAAGTTATGTTTTAATTATATTTCAGTACAAAATATTCATACATTTCCAATGTGATTTATTCTTCAACTCAAGGGCCATCTAGAAATATTTTACATAATCTCACATTTTAGGGATTCAATAAATTTAGACTTTTTCTTATTGATTCCTAGTCATAAATTACTTGTTTTCAGAGGGCATATTCTGTATGACATCAATAATTTGTTAGTTGTTGAGACTGGTTTTATGGTCTGGCATACAGCCAATTCTGATAAATGTTCTATGTACCCTTGCAAAGAATGTATGTTATGTTCCATTACTAATGCTTTCACTTGAAGTACTTTGTATTTATCAATTAGTTCCAGTGTGGGATTTGTATTATCCAAATCCTCTTTTCTTACTGATATTTTTCCTGGAAATACATCAGATATTAAGAGAAGCATGTCACTATTTCCAGGTGACTGTAGATTTATTTCTCATTTTACCTACATTTCCTATGGTGTAAAGTTGTGGGTAGAGATCCAGCTTGAGCTGATTACAGCTGTCTTGACTGTTACTGCATCTTGCATTTTGAATCTTAAAATTCATTTTTTTTTATATTTTATTTTATTTATTTTTTTTATTAGCTACACGTGACATTACAATGATCTTGGCAATTCATACATTTGAATCATTGGGGTATAATTTCTCATTTTTCTGATTGTACAAATTGCAGAATCACACTGGTCATAGAGTCATCTATATATATATACAGCAATCATAATGTCTATTCTATTTTGCTGCCCTTCCTATCCTCCCTACTCCTCCCCTCCCCTCCCATCATTTCTCTCTATCCAATCTAATGTGACACACTTTTTTTTTTCTTTTTCTCATCACAACATCAAATTCATTCTAAACCCTGTAGGATAAACAAAGTCAATAAAATAATCTATGGGTTCATATCACGTCCCACAGTTTCTTAACTGAGGTTTGATATGTTGATAGTTTTGGGGAAAGCCCTGGTACACCCCAGTTAGCCATGACCCACGTTTGTCTAGTGAGTTCATAAATCCTTCATTCCACATGGGAAAATCGGATCCTCCTGTATTGCCACCACCCAAGACACAACCATCTCTGTACGTCTGTAATAATTTTGATGCTGCTATTCTGAATTTGTTCTTTCTTTGGTCTCTTGATATCTTCCACTTTTGGAGACCAGTTCTTGGATAATGGGTTTTACCAAAACACCAAAAATGGGTTTATATTGATTAATATGTTCAAGATATTTCTTTCAGTCTATGAAATACTCTTTTTTATTTATATGAATGTGTCTTGTCTTGAAGCCTACATGGTTTCATATTAGTATGGTGACATGAGTGGGTTTTTAAACATTAATGTTTGCATAGCATTTGACTTTTGATTGTGGCAGAAGCTACTCAGCACTCTTCAAGGATATGTCAAAGCATCCTACTGAGTCTCTGTGAAGTCAAATTCTACTTTCTGGGCCTGGGGTTGTGGCTCAGCAGTAGAGTTCTCACCTAGCATGTACAAGGTCTTGGGCTCGATCCTCAGCACCATATAAAAATAAATAAATAAAGTAAAGATATTATGTTCAACTACAACTAAAAATAAATATATATTTTTAAAAATTCTACTTTCTGCTTGACAGTTTAATCTCAATTGACTTGAGCAGGCAGGAATTGCAGGGGAGTTAGCAGTTCCCCAGGTGTGGCCTTCCACCACCAAGGCATGGGAGATTAGGAATAAATACCTCAGCTTCTTCATGCCTCAGTGGAGAGAACAGTGATATATATTTTATACCACCTCTCAGAAGCCCATAGCAGGATTCATTTACAGTTGCCTCAGGCATTAAACTGATCATCGGTGCCTCCCATATTCCTTCTTATTCCTGCCTTATTTTTTTCTACTCCCCTACACATGACTGTGGCATCTACTGCACTCAGAATTTTGTGTCATAGTCTGTTTCTCTGAAAATCCAGGTTAAGAAGTTATCATTTAACTTAAAGTTTATGTCTTTGTATTGAAGGATCATGTCTTGACAAGGAACACATTGTTGTGTTTTGTTTTACATAATCTTTGTTTTAGTTGAAATATTTAGTCCATTTATGTCTGATGTATTTACTAGTAATTTGTGCATTCTGTTTTCTCTATGATGTCTATCACTTAATTGTTTAACCTCTTAAATAACTGGCTATATTTCCTTTAATTTTTGATATATCTTTATTCAGTATTCAGTAAATTATAGGAAAAAATCCTTAATTGATTATAATCCAGTATAATATAGATCCTTCACCTCTTTCTAGATGTTATTAGCATTTAGCTCATTTATATCCTATTTGCTCTTCTCTTTATGTTCTGTTATTTATTTCAAGCAATAATATATACATATTTAGATTTCCTAAGACATTATTATTATTGCTTTTTATAAACAGTTTTCACTTAGGTTAATCTACTTATGTATCTTTTCTATTGTCCTTAATTTTTTCTTACGTTTTCATTTCATCATCTTGGATGATTTTTCCTCCTGTCGGAGGAGCTACCTTTAAGTGTGGTTCTGTTGACAACAAATTTTCTAAGGGTTTTTTGTTTGCTTTTATGGAAATACTTTTATTTGTACTTTTTATTTTTTGGGGGGTTTTACTTTTGTTTACTTTTACTTACATCATGTAAGAAATGTTGAAGAATAATTTATATGCTACATTTAGAAGCACAATCTTGAGTTCACCTTGATAAAATTTTACATCTGTACCATTCAAGTCAGGGTTTTGAATGTGTGCAGAATGTAAGAAGCTCCCTCCCTCCAGATAATACTCTTCTCATAGAAGTAGTCACCATTCTGTGTTTTCCCACCACAAGTCAGGTTTGTCCAATCTTGAGCTTCACATTAACAGAATCTTATAATATGTACTTTTGTTTCTGGCTTTTTTATACTCATATAAAAAAATACACCCATATTTCTTACATATGGGTGTTCATCTGTAATGTATGAGCAGTCCTAGTTTATTTTTTATTGACATTGTATAAGTGTGTCACAATTTATTTATCCATATTATTATTATTATTGGATACCGGGGATTGAACTCAGGGACACTTGACCACTGAACCACATCCCCAGACCTATTTTGTATTTTATTTAGAGATACGGTCTCACTGAGTTGCTTAGTGCCTTGCTTTTTACTGAGGTTGGCTTTGAATTTGTAATCCTCTTGCCTCTGCCTCCCGAGCTGCTGGGATTACAAGTGTGAGCCACCACACCCAACTCTCCATTTTATTATTGATAAATTTTGGCAACTAAAAATGAAGCTGTGATGAGTTTTCTTGTGCATGTGTTTTGATAGGTTATAAGTAAATTCTATTGAATGCAAGGGATAGTTTTCATTTTTCATGATTTTTGTTACTGATTTTAGATTTAGGGGTTGATAGTTGATAATCCCTTTCATTACTTTAAAGATAGTATTTTTTATAGTGCTATAACTTCTATAGCTCCTATTGAAAAGCCAGCCATGAATATTATTGATTCTTTAAAGGTAAACAGCTTTTTACCTCTGGTTGTTTTAAAATTGTTTTGTTTTGGGTTCAGTATTTTATTATGATTTGCCAAACTGTGATTTTCTGTGTATACATCCTCCTTTAATTGATGGATTGATAGTTTTTTAAAAAAAATTTTGATAATTTTCAGTTATTGACTGTCAAATATTGCCTTTGAACTTTTTTCACATTGTTATTCCAATTATATGTGTGTGTATAATATAAAATGGTTTATATGCAATTTATATATTATATATTATATATTACCTTAATATTATAATTCTGTATATATATAAAATTTCAATTTTACATGTCCCCTAAAAGCTTACTTGTTGAATGGAATGCTTGGTCCCCAAATAATGATGCTATTAGGAGGTGATGGAAACTCAAGGACATAGGGCACAGTTGGAGGAATTAGGTCATCAGGGGTGTAGACTTCCAGGGTAAGGGCTGAGGATATAGCTCAGTTGGTAGAATGCTTGCCTCACATGCACAAGGCCCTGGGTTCAATCTCTAGCAACACACACACACACACACACACAAATAGAGTAACTTCAAGGGTAAATCTTGTTTCCAGTTTCTTCTCTCCCCCTTCCTTAGCTCTCTTTGCTTCATGGCTGCCATGAGATGAGCAGCTTTCCTCCACCATGCTCTTCTGTCATGATACTTCTGCCTCATCCTAGGCCTAAAAGCAGTGAGACCTGTCAACCATGGAATGAAACCTCTGAAATCATGAGCCCAAATAAGCCTTTCCTTCTTTAAGTTGTTTTTCTCAGGTATTTTGTCAGAGCAATGAAAAGCTGTATAACACAAATATTCACATGTGTGTGCGCACACACACACAAGCACGCACGCACTCAATAGACCTTTAAATTATCTCTCCTATTTCTCTTATATTTTCTAAAATTTTCATCCTTTTGACTTTTCTTTGTTTAGTTTAAATATTTTCTATTGACCTAATTCCTGGCTCACTCTTATTCCATATTGAATTCTTCATTTGGGTGATTATATATTTTTGTTGTACAATTTTAATGTGATTTTTATAGATTCCTATTTTCTGATTAGGATCTCTATATTATTATCTATTTTTGTAAATCATAGTGCCACCAGTAGTTATAAAGTTCATGTTTGATGTCTTCAAACCCAGATCATCTCTGGTTCTTATTCTATTACCTTCCCCCCTCCCCCGAGTCTTGATATGTTTGGATTGTTTACTTGTTTGCCAGATATTGTGTTTACTTGTTTGCCAGATATTTGCCACAAACAGTAACTTTATGAGAGACATATTGTAGTCGTCTCTTTAGTTCAAATTGTGAGCATTCTTTAAGATTCAGAGTTTAAATACCCAGTACAACATCAAGTATATAGTGATATAGTGGCAGAGTCTCTATTCAAGCAAATCTCTCCTAATTGCAAAGTATGGGCTCTTTCTTATGTTCTACAGTGTCCTGGCTGGGATATAATTTCTTCTGTCAACCCTTCTTTAGGACCATTCTTATATGATGCTAACACATACAAACTGAAAACTGAGGTAGAGAGCATCATTTTTTCCCCCTTTCTTTTCAGACTTTAACAGAAGCATCACAAATGGTTTTTCAGGGCAAGGGATGCTATGCAGAGAATGTTAATCACTTAGAGATATAGGATTACCTAAAACTTTAGTTTTATGTATCTGTGTGATTGTTCCCCCATAAGTAATGGACACAAGCCACGTAGGGCCTACGCATAATAACGTGTTGCTATGCAAGATAAAAACACAAGGGACCAATTAGATTTTTCACTTCCATTAGCAAATATGATTTGTGTCCACTCCCCACTGCCATTCATGATTTTGAATTTCACTCGACTTAATATGTTCCCCCTCAGCTTCTGCTGAATGATTTTCACAAGAATCTTTCTCTTTGAGAAGTACCCGTAAGTGATGGATAGCTGCCTTGACAGCGATTGCTAAATTGGGAGCACATTAGCCATTTCCATCTCTCTCCTGCAGAGTGGAGGTGGGGGGCCAGCGGCTCTAAGGCAGGAATGGAGGGTCCATGACAAAGCAGCTGGAACCACCACAATTGCAGCCCTTGAGAGCAGCTCATGCCACGGGGTCAGAGGAGCAGCATTTTATGTTCCTTTGTAGAATAAACTGAATATTTTCATAAGAAACAAATCTTCCATCTATGATCTTGTTCCCATTAGTAGGTCAAGGCAAGAGCACACTAGAGAGGCTTAATTTACTTAGAAGACATTCAGTATAAATACTGTATTCTCTTGTGCGATGTTCTCGTTCTGTTAGCCTTTTACGTGCAAACAAAGATGACTTACACAAAGTTTCGATAGGCCCGGAGACCATTCCTACAACGTGGTGTTCCTTCTAGGCTGGGTTTCAAGAAGATCCAGAAAGTCTACATCAACACAACATTATTTTCACTCCACTAAACAACGATACAATCTGTAATGGCTAACCCCACAAATTTACCTTAACATTTGTAGGAAGCAGATGGTTTCTATACACTGCCAACCTGTTGTTACCAAAGCATTTTCTCAGAATTGTTTTCCAACTACAGTTACTAACATAATTAACCTTTCTGAGGATTGAATAAACAAGAAAATGGTCACCAGTTTGCAGGAAAGCCAAATATACTGTTCAAGGCTTTGCCTCAGAGCAAGCTCCAAGACAAATTCAGACCACACACACTTTGTTGAAAGATCCACTTTGGGTATGTCTCCCAGTGGACACGATTCCATGATGTCCCCTATTCTTACTGCACCCTCAGTCGCATGTTGTCATTTGCTTATTTCTATTTCAACCACTGGGCTCTCTGTGTCCTGAAATATTTTTCTGAACAGAGCAGTAACCAGGCAAGAAGTTTTCAGGGGTTAGAATGTTCAATAGCCCATGGTGATGGTATTTTCATTGTGCCTTAAACAGTGGTAACAGTTAATGAAGCTCCTTCACACACAAAAAGTTGATTGATCCCCAAGAATAGATAGTAGGACTGATTTTATCATTCTGGTTTTGCAGATTAGGTAACTGAGACTTGAAAAGGATAAAATAAGGAAGTCAGCCAGAGGGGGAGCCCAGAATATAACTTGGAAAAAAAAAAAAAACACCACAGGTTTTAAGAGGCACAGTGAAAATTCTCTATAGTATTTCTCATCCCATTGTGGAAGAGTGTTTCCCCCTTCATCATGATAAATAAGATTGACTGAGTGCCTACAGTGTTCAGTGAACAATGCTAGACTTCTCACATCTTTCGCCTTATTCAGTTCTCACAGCACTCCTACAAGATATTGATTATTATTCTTATCCTGCAGATGCAGGCACAAGCTTAGAAAACATAGGTAATTTGGCACCAGTCTTAATTAACCAGTGGTAAAGCCAGGATTAGAATCTAAGGCTAGCTGACTCCCAACCTGAATTTGTAGCATTAACTTTTTGTTTTAAAGGGAAAAAAATTGCTAATTTTTCCCTCCAGTATAAGTACAAAACAGAGAAGTTAAAATTGTGTAATATGGAATAGAGTTAGAAAACTACATACTAAAATATTGAAGTATTTACTGGTAATTAATAATGGGAAATTTTCACATAAAAATCTGGATTACTAGTTTTTCATGATAGAACAGCACAATTGGCCACAAATATTTGGCCAGCCCCTGGATCTCTGCTTTCTGGTTTGCCACAATTGACTTCTAGCTTCTTCTCCAATGTCCCTGCCTTGCCTACAGGAACAGGTGACTCCTCAGACTGTCAGTCAAGAGAATGAAATTTGGAATCAAAATCCTGGGTTTAAGTCACAGTTGCAAGATTTTCTATGAGCCTGTGGCAGTCTAAAAAATAAAGTTTACAAATTCTCCCTTTGAATTTGTGTGAACTGGTTTGACCACTAGAATGTGAGAGAATGACTGTGTAACTTTCAAGTTTGTGAATGTCATGCTGTTTTTGCCTTGTATCTTGGAACTGTCTTTTGGGAATAATCAGGGACGACCAGTCTGTAAAGGCCGTCTTGAGATGTGCTGATCAGAGGTCCAACTGAGCCCAAACTTCCAACTATATCAGCCAGTTTGCCATATTTAAGAATAAAGCCCACCTAGATCCTCTGAACCAGCCCACTGGCCAGCTGAGTACCAATGAGAGCTCTCCATGGTATCTGAGCAGAAGAATCATCCAGCTGAGCCCTGCTCAAATATTTACCTGCCAAATCATGAGGTACAAGGAAATGTTTAAGATACTAAGTTTTAGGGTAGCTTTTTTTTTAGCAATAAATTAGTTAAAGAACTTAAAGCTTTTTGCCTCAGTATATCATGCATAAAATAGAATTAAGAATAATGTATGTCCTGACCTCTTCACTCTGGTAGCAGTGGGAGGAACAAATGAAAGAATGAATTCATCTGTACATCATATACTACCTGGTGCTATCCAGATAAAGTCATTGAAAAAGCCAACAGTTCAAGCCATCATTCAAAGGAGACACAAGAATACCACTCAAAAGGGAAGAAGGAACAGCCAAACTCTGTTTCCAATGCTAGTAGAAGGGTTTTAATTAGTCACATGCCTTACTAATAGTCTCCTATAGACCATGACCTTCTCAGATTGTGGTATCCCACTAAGTGGCCCTTTTATATGTGGAGTAATGAAGGACTTCTGGATAGGACTCAACCCCAACTTTACAACCTCCAGCCACATTAAAACATTAAAATAACCTGAATAAGGGTTTGATGGAAAGTCAGCCAGACAGAATTTGCTGGATAATAAATGAGTGTTGGGAAGAGAAATCAAGTCACTCTGTAGGAATGAGTATAGAGAACATTGGTTGGAAAGCTTTTAACCAATTGCCTTCAATCATTGAAGGCCCAGAGACCATTTTATTTTATTTATTTGCAGCAAATTTCTTTAGTGCACTTTTGCTGTGATTGGTGGCTGTAAATGGCGACAGGGTCATGTTCAGGCCTTTCCTTTTGCTTCTTCTTCCTCTGGTGGCAGCTGCGTGGGTTGCTTTTCTGCCTGAGCTACTTCCCCTACTCCATCCCCAAGTTTTCTCTTACTCCTTCTGCCTTCTGCTTACACCTGGTCTCTTCATCTTTGACTGAGCCTTCAAACCAGTTGAGGTTTCTCTGTAAAAGACTGCATGGTTCCCTGTTTACCTTACTATATCCATCACCATGGCATTCATAGTGAGTTGTATCCTCATCCTACATTCAGAATTAAAAGGAGACAGAGCTACTACATGTTCAGCAATGGATCTGCATTTTTTTTTTTTTTTTTAAGAATTGGAGTTCCTGCAGGCTGAGCAGGGAAACTCCATTTGAACTTGGCTAATGGTAGTACTTCTGTTGCTCTCAGTGTGCAGTCTTATGCATTTACACAGCCACTACTGGTTCAAAGGTCCAGTGGTTTCAAATGTCTCCTCCACTCCACACTATGCTGGTGTCCAGGTGGTTGGAGAACAGGTTAGAGTGACTTTATAACTTTGAAGGGAAGGCATTGTTCTTGGCTGTGGGCTGGTTGGTCTCTGCATGCTGTACAGCACATATTGTATGCTCTGAAGTATGTTGTAGAAATAAACTGATTACTAGCTTTTTTTTTCAGAATAGAACAGTGGTTAATTAAGGGCATTTGCTTTGGAGTCAGATTGATTTTAATTGCAATCTCTACTCTGTCTGTTATTAATAGCATTCTTAGACCGGACACTTCACTACCCTAAGCTTCGGTTTTTGTAACTTTATAAAGGAGATATTGATAATTATCACCGGCTTTGAGAAAGTAATTAGCATAATGCCAAACTCGTAATTAGTTCACTTTCCTGTGTTTCTTTTTAGCTTCTTCTAGTTATTAGGTTGCTTCTTTATGGGAAGTTACATCATTGCATTCTCTGGATTTATATGCTTAATCTCCAGTCTCTTCTCCCGCCAAAATTTAGCAGTCCTTGGTTCTGTTTTCTTAGGATCCTGCTAAAAAGTCTGGTGGAGATTGGGGGAAAGCCTTTGTCATTCTCTCAGAAGCAGTATGTTGCAAAGGAATGAGCACAGATCTTGAAATCAAGAATCTGTTACTTGCAGATTTTATAGGGTGCATCTCAATCCAAACAACTTCTAATCAGACCAGCATATGACCACAGTCTTCAAGAAAGGAAATGAGTTAGAAGGCAGTGGAAATGGAAGAGTTTTCTGTTTGTGCTTCCAAATCAAATTAACTTGTCCTGTTCAGGAGAAGGATACTCCCTTGATCTATTCAATATATAGCTTCTCATGTGTATTCCAAAAAGAATTGATTCCAGATGTTTCAGATTTGCTGCTTATGGTATGGTTGGTTATTTGATACCTTTCTCTAAGGTGTTCAGCATTTTCCCTAGAGATAGATAGTTTGTTTCACTCTGAAAATTGTTTGGAAAAAAATAACAGTCAGACTCTATCTTCCTATCTGACTTGCTCCAGGGACCTGCAACTGCTCTAATTCCTGTGGTTACAGAATGGAGAAGAGACCTTGATATGAAGTCAGTGTGGTGCAATTTATCTTTACAGGGGACAGTTTTTTTTTTTCCAGGATAGATTGTCGAGGGTTTGGCCTGAGTAAGAGGGGTTTCTGGTCAGATTTCTATGCAGTAACACTCCTGCTGCAGGAGTCTCTGAAGTTAATCTCAAACAATGTGGAGCTACATCATAAAGTGTTAGCTATAAAAAGTGCTTTGCTCATGATAGCAAGTGCTATGGTTTGAATTTGGTTTGTCCCCAAGGGTCCATGTATTGGAAATTTGCTCCCCAGTGTGGAGGTGGTAGAAACTATAAGAGGTGAGGCCTAGTGGGAGGTCCTTAGAGCAATGAAGAGGTTTGTCTTTAAAAGAGCTGAAAGTCGTTCTTCAGGGACCCTTTTTAGTTCATGAGAAGGGACTGTTGTAATAGCCTGAGCCTGGCCCCAGCCAGCTCTCTGACTTTCTTCCTCTGACATGTTCTCCTGCCATGCCTTTGCTAAGGCCTGTGCCATGCCCATTTGAACTTTCAGCCTCCAGGACTGTGAACTAAATGAAACTCTACTCTTTATAAATTTGGTCTACCTCAGGTATTTCATTAGAGCAACAAAAGCTAACTAACTCAGCTTTCAATGCAATTATAATTTTTGTTTTTCCCATTTGGAATATCACTTATCACAATCAAATCTACGTATAACCTGGCTTAACTCTTATCCATCTCAAGACCTGTTTTTCCTTCTTCTCTGAAAAGCCTTACCTGAAGCATTAGAAAAATTAGTCACTCTGCCTGCATGGTTCTTTTCTAGCTAGCTCTGACTTTAATTGTAGGATATCTGTATAGCATTTATATATTACTCTTCTCTTCTAGACTGTAAGCTCTTTCTAGGCAAGAGTCATGCCTGATTTTTCTATGCTAGCCACTGACTGAAACTGAGGTTGATGAAGAGACATACTTGATAAGCAAGTTGGATAATCATTTGCAACACTTTTCAGAAAAAAGAATAAAAGCATAAAAGACTTAGATGACTCGGAAGAAGAGAAAGGGAACTTAATTTAATGAATGCCTAATGTCATTTAATATAGAATAATTTGTTTGTTCCTCATGGCACCTTTAGGAAAAAATATTGTCTTAATTTTACAGAGCAGGAACCGAAATTCAGAAGTATAATAGATATATCTAAAGTATACAAATAAGAATGGATGAATTCAGAAATTAATTTAAATCTGTGTGCTTCTGTACTCTTTGTCTTCTTATTGTACTTTCCTGCTTCTTAAAGTGATTAGATTCCACAGTGTGTTTATGCTCCCAGTGAACACAGTTTCTGGAATTCTAATTTGCTTTGTTCTCTAGTCAGAAGGGAATGTTCCATTGCCCCTGAAATACACTGGGTCTACTTCCAACATAAAGGATGATATGACAGCAGAGAGCCCAAAAATCGGATTATATTTTTGCTTTCTAATAGGTGAAAGGACTGTGCTCAAATAGTATTTTTTTTCTTTTGCTTCTTTAGTTTTGTGTCCATTTTACTATTTATTTATTTTATTAGTTCTAATCAGTTATACATGACAGCAGAAAGCTTTTCCATTTATTGTACATAAATGAAGCAGAATTTTTCACTTTTCTGTTTGTTCGTGAAATAGTCACATCACTCATACAATCATACATGTACCTAGGGTAATGATGTCCATCTCATTCCACCATCTTTCTTACACCTATACCTGCTACCTCCTTCCCTTTGTGCCATCCAAAGTTCCTCCACTTATCCCATGCATGCCCCCGCACCCTATTATGGATTCGCATTTACTTATCAGAAAAAACATTGAGCTCCTGTTTTTGGGGGGTTGGCTTATTTTGCTTAGCATGGTATTCTCCAGCTCCATCTATTTACCTGCAAATGCCGTAATTTTATTCTCTTTTAATGCTGAATAATATTCCATTGTGTATATATACTACAGTTTCTTTATCCATTCATTTATTGAAGGGCATCTAGGTTGGTTCCATAATTTAGCTATTGTGAATTGTGCAGCTATAAACATTGAAGTGGCTATGTCACTGTAGCATGCTGATTTTAAGTCCTTTGGGTATAAAATGAGGAGTGGGATGGCTGGGTCAAATGGTGGTTCCATTCCAAGTTCTCTAAGGAATCTCCATACTGCTTTCCAGACTGGTTGCACCAATTTACAGTTCCACCAGCAATATATGAGTGTGCCTTTTGTCTCATGTCCTCACCAACACTTATTGTTGTTTGTATTCTTCATAACTTTCATTCTGGAGTGAGATGAAAACTTAGAGTAGTTTTGATTTTCATTTTTCTAATTACTAGTGAAATTGAACATTTTTCCTATATTTGCTGATCAATTGTATATCTTCTTCTGAGAAGTGTCTGTTCAGCTCCTTAAACCATGTATTGATTGGGTTGTTTATTTTTTGAGTTCTTTATATATCCTAGAGATTAGTGTGCTATCTGATGTGTGTGTGGCAAAAATTTGCTCCCTACATTTAGGCTCACTCTTCACCTCATTCATTGTTTCTTTTGCTGAGAATAAGCCTTTCAGTCTGAATCCATCCCATTTATTAATTCTCTATTTTATATCTTGTGCTTTAGGAGTCTTATTAAGGAAGTCGGGCCTATTCCAACATGATGAAGATTTGGGTCAACTTTTTACTCTATTAGACACAGGGGTCTATGCTCTAATTCCTAGATCCTTGATCTACTTTGAGTTGCGTTTTGTGCATGGTGAGAGTTAGGGGTTTAGTTTCATTTTGCTGCATATGAATTTCCAGTTTTCCCATCACCTAAATGGTATATATTCTTAAATTTTATCAATGTATGCTGGATATAAAATAAGTCACACATATTGAAGTATGTAATCTGTTAAGTTTTGATGTAAATATATATCTGTGAAAAAAAGCACCACAATCAAGATAATGAAATAACCGTCATTCCCTAACATTTTCTTGTGTCTTTGGCTAGGACTTCCAGCAGAGAGGGGAGTTAAAGTGATGAGAAAGGATCCTCAAATTGATCCTCATATTAGGGGAAAGCCTTCCAACTTTGCTACTCTGTATGATCCCACCTTAGGATTTTTGCAGATGCCTTTGATTTGAAGGTATTCCCTTATATGCCTAGTTTGATTTTTTTTTTTTTAATTTAGGTAGATCATTTTTTGGAAAATGTTGAGATGATGATATGATTTTTCCTGACAATCTCTCAGGACTCTTTCTAGCTTTTAGATTCTATGATTGTAGGTTATTTAAGTATTTAAACCTATCTTAAAATGATAAGATAGCATTGCCTTAGATACTTAAATCCAAAGGCTAATAACTAAAGATGGTATAAATGTATGGTATATTAGTTCAGCAAATCTGTAATTCTGAGATATCTAACCATAGTTCTTTCCATTACCATACAAACAAATCATGTGTCCTTTAATGCTTGTTTATTTGTTTTACATAAGATTCGTTCCCAGTTATAGAGAATTTAGTAGGATTTGGGAGGATCCATGCAACCATATCTGAAGTGAAAGGGACAGTTTCCTCTCTCTCCCCTCCCCAGACCCCTTATTTTGTCTCTTTGGCCAGCTTGTTTCTCTTCCTCCCTCCCTGGCAACCATTGATTTATCTTCATCCTTATAACAAAAATAAGATTTAATTTATTTTCAAAAGTTTTGTCTTTTTCTAAATATTATATCTATGAAATCATACAATGCACATTCTTTTGAGATTAGCGTCTTCTACCAAGTAAAATGCATTTGTGATTTGTTGATGATATATCTTGTATGAATGACTTAGGAGTATATTTTCCCACCAACTGTCTGAAAGTAAAAGAAAATAAGCTGTTGAAAATGTGGTATACTTATCAAAAGAAAATGAACCAAGATACATAATGGTGATGTGGGAGAAGCTTCTTATTTACTTTGCTGTAGTGTGCTGATGTCATATTTTTCATCAATATGTAGAAAACAAAAGCGAACAAACTGTGAACTATTTCATCCATAGATAATGATATCGTTCAATCACACAAGCAGGAGTGACCTATACTGGGTCCACATCTGTGCTGTTATTTCTATCTATATTCTATTATCACTTTCTCTTTTGTGTGTACAGAAGTAATTCGTTGACTTCTCGTTCCATGAATTATGGTTGTATAGAATAGCATTGCTGTATGTATAGCCTATATCATAATCAGAATAATATAATTAAACAGAGAAGGGGTAGGAGGAGTTGGATGTAATGAATAGATTTCCATTTTTCTCTATGATGAGGGGTCATTTTCAGCTCAGGCCTGCATAGGTCAGATACTCTGACAGAACAGGATTATAGGAAAAGAGCAGCATGGGACCCAGAAGAAGGCTTAGACAATGACAGGAAAAAGTGGATATAACCCATCTCATTTGCTTAGCCATCTCACTCTCTTAAGTTTTCACTAAACCTTTGGAAAAAGGATGAAAAGGACATAAATATCAAGTATCCATTGTATAAAATGTACAGTTGAATATGCATTTTGCTTTATTATGCATTTCTCAGACTGTATATTGTTAGTTCATTATATAGGTTCACCTCTCAATTTGTCTTGATAAGGTCCTGAATTAAAATAACAAGCAAGCAAACAAACACACCCAAAACTCCCTAGAGGTTGTTGGAGACTGGTGGGTGCATCTCAGCATCTCAGGAGGAGTCCTCTACCATCACAGAACAAGTCAGTCCTAATTGGTAGCTAGGAAGCCTTCAGGGTAGTTAATGTGAGGGGAGGGGTGAGTTCAGGGGTGGGGTTGGGAGATTGACAGTGACACTATGAAGGGCATTTTGGAGTCAAGTTCCCTCCCCCCAGACAGCAGGGGGCAAATTGCTAGGCAAAAGCAGCCCAAACTTACAACAAAAGCTGTCAGGCACTCATTCACAGCAAATGTCAGACTCCAGACACCAACTGCTAATGTGTTAGAAACGCTGATTAGGGATTACTGAAGCTGCCTATAAACTTTATATTACCATTATTTAAGAAAGTCAGAAGTGAGCTGATTTTAATTCCACCAACATTTTATGTTTTTCTTATAGATTTCAAATCTGTGAAAGTCAGCATTTATGAAATTTAGATGAGAGATACATTATAATGAATACATTATAAAAGAAGGAATCAGGTATTCATGAATACAAACATCAACATTAGATTGTATGTACTGTACTAATTTTGGAATTGATGTGCATGATGTACACGAAAATCATACCTGTAAACCAGGTGAGTTCCACAGGGGTAGAATGTTATCGTTTTCTTAACTGGTGTACTCCAAGCCTCTAGAATACTTTGGTGCAAAAAATAAAGTGTCAGTAAATATTGGTTAAATTAAAGTAGATCAGAAAATAAAGTAAGACTGAATATGCAAACAAGAACGTTTATATAATGGATATTGGTTGGGCAAGAAATTTGGCTTTGAACTTCCTTGAAGAAAGTTCTAAAGTGAAAATGAAATTATACTTGCTTAAATAGCTTATATTGTCAAAGAGAAGAAAGGATACCATTCATTAGGGGAAATTAAGCATTGGCCCACACTACAAGAAATTCCTAGTGTGGGAATTTATAAGAAGAAATACAGTACTAAGTTTTTAGGGATTTTTTTATAGCAATCGTCAGTGAAAATTGGGAGCATAATGCTAAACTTTAGCGTATCAAAGGTAATCATGAAATGGATTTGGATAATATTCCTTCCATTTTAAGAAGGGAAAGAGTGGGAGGTAGCAGCAGGAGGCAGTATGTATAATTGTACAGGTAGGCAAAATCCTACTGTGGTTGAAAATGACCTCTCAAAAAATAGAAATTATTTTCCATTTTGCTTTTTAACCATTGCCTTAATCATTTACTCATTCAGAATCATTTATTAATCACTTGGGTTGCTGTGATGGACAAAGGCCAATGTAGTCCTGTTCTAAGGGAGCTCTAAATCTGATGAGGGGGCAAAACAAGTCAATCAGCCACTAAGAAGCATTGCTATGAACAAGGTCCCCATGGTGTGTGTGTGGGGGGCGGGGAACATAGGAGAGGCACTTAAACTAAGCTTGAGTAAATGTTGGCTTCCCAGGAGACTGAGGAGCTATATTTTAAAGGTAGCTTTGAGTTTGCGGAATCAACACAGGGGAGAAGTGGCTGCAGGCTGAGGAAATGCACATACACTGGGAAAGTAGTTACTGGTGGGAGTGGGGAGTGATGCTGAAGTTCAGTCCTGCTCCTGTGGATTAAGGAGAGAGGTAGGTAGAAAGTAAGCAATGAAGGGCCTGGTAGGCTAAGATAAGAACTTTGAACTTTCTTCTGAAAGTTATGAGCAGCCATGACCATTGGCAAGATGGAATCTTATTGGTTAAAAGGAATTTTTTCTTGCATGATTGTTGATTTTAAATTTGGCTGAAGAGCAATCTTAATGCTATTCCTTTAGTTATGAGAGGTAGTTATTAATAATTCCTTTTAAATCAGATGAAGGAGGGATTTTCCTCCTTGGTGCATTATGGGACTAGCCAGTCTGCAGGATTGTTCTCATCAACGTAGAGAAAAGAAATGATTCAAAGAAAGAAGTGACTTCACCAAAGACATACAGACCTGGGAATCTGACCTCATTCGGAACACACTATAATGTGGTGAAAGGACACAGCTTCAGTCCCTTCATTATAAAATAAAGATAATAATGACTGCTTAAAAATATAGACTTGAGGTGAAAAGAATGTGAAGTGCCTCCAGTTTACAAATGACTTCTGAGTGAGGGCTTAGTCAGTGTTTGATAATGAAATGCAAGGACTCAGTTTTCTGGTTTGGATTCTTTTCCAGAAGTCCATTTGGATGGGTAGCATTCACATTAAGGGCCTCTGCTTGTCCTTTCTTTGAGTCCGCAGTATCCAAGCTCCAGTGGTATCTAAGTGGAGTTGGGGTCATTTGGGTCTGTAGAGAGTCTCTGAAAAGTCTCAGGATAGCAGACCCTGTGAGTGACGGAAGTGACAGCAAGTGTCAGAAACACGTGTTTCTCATTGAAAACTCTGGGCAAGAACATTTCAAAGCTTGATACACCCAGGATCTGCCAGTACATCTGCAGATGGAGGCCTGAAATCATCCGGAACCTGAACACTACTCATTAGGGATGGAAGCTCTGCGAGAGAGCTCTGGGGGCAGAGGGAAGGAGGCTTGAGCTTAAACAAGGAGAGGAGGCAGAGGCATATATTTGAAACCAGTTTTTCCTTAAAATCAACCCACTCAAATGAAGTCATTATAAAGCTAACTAAGGATAACAGCTCTATCAATCAAATCTTTTGCCTTTACAGTTGAGTGAAAGTTGTTTTTTTTTTTCTTCCTTTTATGACCCAAACTGAGAGAGTAGTTTAATTTCCTAGTTAGAGGCAAAGGAGTCTTTTTCTTGACCCCTTGTTCTTTATCTCCATTGAAGAGCTCACCCCATGTTAATGTCAGCTTTATTATTCAAATTACTAGTATTGAAAACTGTCCAAGGGTGGGGGGATATGATGAAAAAGGATCAGGCTTTCTATTTGAGGAACTAATCAGGTTTTAGGAAGGGACACCAGTGCACTGCAGGGTTTCCAAGCAGGGGGCTCCAATGATCTGTTCTCCCCTGTGGTTAAGGAAGTATGTGTTTATCAGGGAATGAGTTTCCTGGGCTTTGGAGGGAGATTCAGAGAAGGAGGTAGCAGCAGGAGGGATACCAGGCCCATTTTAAGAGTATTCCCTTTTGAAAAATTGAAATATTATCCTAATACCTGCATGTATTCACTCTTTAGTCTCATTCTAGCAAGAAATGAAATTATTGTGGACGAGGTCTGCCTCAAAGAGCATACCTGGCAAGACAGGTTGATTATGGCAAATGGATACCATGAAGCCTATTGCATTTCACAAAGCCCAAAGTACCCAATAATTACTCATGAGACCAAGTCAGATTGAGTCACCTGTTAGGATCCTCCCTATAATGATTAGAAAACCCAACAGGGGGATGCAAGTTTTTTTTTTTTTTTTTTAGCTAATAATTACTATGAGTATTCACAAAGTACAAAATACAGGTGAATTGAACTTTCTAAAGTAATACTACATCTTCAGGACATGGGAGGATCTAAGGGACCATTTAGTCTAGGGTTGTCATGTTATACCTGAAGAATGGGAGCCTAAATGTTGTGTGAGAGCTGCTGAAAGTCAGGAGAGTGTTAGGGCCAGTGACAACCTGAGAATTCACTTCTTTCAAAGTGCAGGTGTTGCTTCCTTTACATATTGCATCCTTAAGGAATTTCTGAACTGTGCTTGCTTCATTAATAAGAGTGAGTTTGAGGGCTGGTGATAGAGTAGAAATCTAATATTTGTCATGGGGTTAATGAATACTTGAGTGGTGCTTAAAGGCTCTTAAATTGATTATCTCATTTAATCCACAATAATCCTGTAAAGTCAGTATCATGCTCACCCTGCAGGTGGAGAAACTGAGGATCAGAGAATTTAGCCTGGTTAAAGTACCAAGGATAATACAATGGAACTGGAATAAGCTTCAAGGTCAATTAAGTCCCCACTTGCCACAGACTACTACTTAACACCTAGGAAGCATAAATTTATGAAATCACATGCTCTTTTATGTTGGAATTAAAATTAAAGGTAACCAACTTATACCTTTGATTCAGTGCACGATTTTTCTTTACAGAATTCCTGATAAATGTTCACCAGTTTCTACTTGAATAACTCCTGCATTCCTTCACAAGATATTTAACATTTGTAGGTACTAAATATTTCATATATATATGCATAAAATATTTTCCATATTTGGTTTCTTAGTTTATCCTTATAATTTGTGTTCCCTAGATCTTTCCATTCTGCATGCCATACTCAATCATTCATTTATTAATTCAGAAATTTATTGACTATCTACTACATGTGAGGCAATATACTTTATTTGGAGAGTACAATGTTAAATAAAGCAAATGCAGTATTGTCTTCATAGAGTTTACATTATTTAAGCAAGGATTTGGGTATAATTCATATTTGAGTAACTGGAAGAGGGAGCATTAAGAACAGGGAATACAGAATTTTAAAAAGTAGCTTGGGCTCTAAAATGTGGTTTGCTCAACCTTATAATAAAATGTTTATGGAGAAGGCCATTGACATGCTTTTGAGGATCACTTAGAAAATGAAATATGGAGAGAAATTTTCCTTTGAGAAAGCAATGAAAAAATTTGCTTGCAGCATCTAAATGGCTCCACAGAGAATTATCTGAGTTATGGCTGATGACATAAAGGAATCCCGAGCAAACAGGGCTGGGTGTTCTGCAGCAGGCAAACTGTGTGAGAGATGGGATTTTCCATTGTGTAAATGTTGGCTCCTGGGCCGATAGGAACAGGTCAATGGTCTGAAGTAGCAGATTCGTAGGTTTGTTGTTAGGGAACTCAGTGATCCTAACAGGTAGGAAGCAGGCCTGGGGAAGACTGGAAGAGAGGTTTCTGGGGACACACCTTGACCATGGCAAGACTGAACCATCACCAAGCACCAACTATACTCCAGGCCTTTTCCCTACGTATCTAAGACAATCCTCCCAACAGTGTCCTGAGGAAATACCCGTTATTCTTGTATTGTCGGTGAAGTACTAAAGCTCTTGTGGTTATCTTCTATTGAGTGTCAAAGTTCATAGCTGTTATGGTTTGAATATGAGATGTTCCCTAAAAGCTTGTATGTGAGACAATGCAAAGATTTTCAGAGGTGAAATGATTAGGTTATGAGAAGTGTCAGAATCCATGGCTTAATCCAATGACATAGATCAACTGGCTGGTAACCATATGCAGGTAGTGTGTAGCTGGAGAATGTGGGTTACTGCTAGTGTGCCTTTGGGGTTTATATTTTGTCTCTAGTAAGAGAGTTCTCTCTTTGCTTCCTGATACCATGTCCTGAGCTGCTTTCCTCCTCCATGTCCTTCTACCATGATGTTCTGCCTCACCTCAGGCCCACAGCAACAGAGTCAGCCATCTATGGACTGAGGCCTCTGAAACTGTGAGCACAAAATAAACTTTTTCTACTCTAAAATTGTTCTTGTCAGATCTTTTGATCATAGCAGCAAAAAAAGCTGGCTAAAACAGTAGCTAAAACACAGAGGAGTGGAATTCCCACCTATGTGCATATTACCCCCAGTTACTTGCTTTGGATTATACCCTGCTATTTTCTTCACATTTCTCTAAAAGTGACTGACAGATTTCTTGAAACTCCGAAGTAAGATTCCAGAGGAGCCAGGTTGAAGTTAGAGAAGCTTAAGCTTCAGAGCCCTTCATTTGCATGGTACCCATTCAAGGTCTAGGGAGGGACCTTAGTAATCAGACCTAAAATTTCTGTAAACTTTGTAACAGCCAAATATTTGTAAGGCTTTTTTCCTAAAGAAAACCTCTAAAATTGTAAAATATTTTTTTACACCCCATAAAACCTGTGCTAAAGTCATATTTGGAAAACAGTACTTCTTTCAACAAATATGTTTTAAGTGCCTAACTTGTGCCAGGCATCGTTCTAGGTGCTTGGAATACAGTAACAAATAACGCAGAATGGAGAGCCCTGTCCATGTGGAGTTAATAAACTTTAGACAATGTATATTGACAGGGTCCTGGTAGGAGAAGCATGTCAAACTTAATCTGGATCATATGGAGAAAGGTTAATAAAGAGACTAATTTCAAGGGTGTGGGTGGATATAAGTAAACTGCAAAGAATAGTGCAGTATTATCAGGAGGGAGCTAGCTTGGTAGGCAAGTGGAGGGAGCACTTACTAACACCCAGAGTCAGAGAGAGTTGTGTGAAAAGAGACCTGCCTGATAGGGTGTGAGGCCTTTGGTTGATAGCAACCAGCCAAACCCCAACCTTATGATGAGAAAGCAAGGCAATAAGCACTCCCCCTCACTCTGCTCTTGCTTTCTGAATTCCTGCTGGCATTTCTTACTGGCCAAACCCATTTGGAAATTAGAGAACAGTCAGCCCATTAATAGAATGCCTACAGGTCAGCTTCCTGGATCACATGATGCAAAAAGGTGGAGAGTAGATCTGGAGGAGAAATGGAGGGCATCCAGCAAATCATTATTTCGTTCAACCCTTTGAACTCCAGTGAGCATGCGATCTGGGGAAGAGCATTGCATAAAGTAGAATGCAATTTTGGAATTGATATCGCTGCAGCATAACAACAACAATAGTGACAGCAGCAGTAGAAGAAGAAAATCCCTACTGAAAACAGTCTGCTGTAGACAGGAGCTGAGGATTAGCAGCATCTGATATCACATAAGTTTTCTCCTTCCAACTATATTCTAAAGGGCTCTAGAAGTTGACCTTTTGCCAACTTGGAAACATTTTGACCCAATATATGAAGAGTTAAGCTGCCTGGAAGATGCTTTCATACTTTTCAATGTTTTATATATTAGGGCATGTAAAAAAAGAGAGAAAAAGGGAAACCATTGGGCAACCATATATATGAAGAATTCACATTCAACCAGCCATACTGAGGATAATAAAAGGCTGAGAAGCACTAATTACTGAATTAAAATGTATACTCATTGGCAAAATGCCTTAGTAATGCCTTGATTCTCTCTCAAATTGAACACTTGCTAAAGGTCCATTGGACCTGGGAGGCAGAGTATTAAAGGCACAGGCATTGAATATCTCTCACTTCTTCTTAAAATATTCTTAAGCAGAAAGGCTATTCCCAAAGAGGAGCAACAGAGAATGACCCATTTATGGGAATGAAGTGATTTGTCTACCCTAGAGACATGTTTCTAATCATTCAGGACACTGAGGAGGGAAATGCAAATGAGTTCTTCCAGAGTTCCTTCAATATACCAAAGCAAACTTAGAATAAGTTCACAAATTTCAAGAAAGTTAGTAGTTTTCCACACTCAGGCATCAAACATACTTATGTTCAGAAAATCTAGTCTTTGATGGAGTAAATAAGATGCCTCAAGGAAATCTAAACCTCAAATTGCTCTTTGACTTGAAGGACATTTATGTTGTAAATTGAGCTTATCAATTCTTCATTGAGCCCCCTCTTGTGACAGATGAGAAAACTGTGACCTTGAAAAGGAAAGTGACTTTTTTGAGGTCACTCCATGAGTCTGCAGCAGAACTGTGAGGAGTACCCTTTTGTGTTCTCCCTACAGCATTCTGCTCCTTAGAGTTATATTATACTGGTTCTCAAAGACACAGATGAGGAACCCAGCAGCCTGAGTGTCCTTGAAGGTTTTTCACTTCAGGGGAGAAACGATATTGATCACTTCTTTCATAGAAGAGAGAGGAGAAATCTAGTGTTAAAAAATTCAATTGGAGGAAAAGTGTGGGTGAAAGGAACACTGCTAAAATATTTTTGTCTGTCTACACTAAAAAAGAGAAAGTTCAGCCTATGAAATTTTCTTTGGCATCCCCTGATAGGTTATTAGCTTCATAGGACATAGAAATATACAATGCTTACTTCTGGGACTATCTTCAATTTGGGTGAAGGCTCTTACTTCAAAGGTGTTGAGAAATGTAATCAGCACATCATAACATTACAACACTGGGTTAAATGAGAAATAAATAAAAAGAATCTGATAATTGCTAGACAATTTCAAGGGCAATTCAATGAACTTAAATAACTGGTCCTTCAGTCTTTTTCCTGAGCAGTCATGGACAATTTGAGATGTTTATATTCAGACTCCCCCCCATTTCTCTAGGTGCATTTAGCTTTATGTACAATAAGAAAATTCAGCTGTGTACCACCTTGAATTAACAGCTTTAAATGTAGATGGGATTGGTCTCACTGAAGGGCTTAAACTGTGATCCTGTCCATCTTGCTTCTCAAGAAGCGCTTGACTCCACCAGCTATTATGTGCCTAGCATCACTTCCCACCTGAGGCACCAATATTACAGAATTCCTGTCTGAAGTCACTACAGATGAGAAACTCTATTTCTTTCATTGATAACTAAAATATTGCTTCTCTTCAATCTTTATTGTTATTATTAACTCTTTTCCATTCCCATGGAGTTCTCTAAGAATTTCCCTGACCACTGACTTTTCCAAAAATCAACTTTAATACTCTTTGATTTGTCAACTTATATCAAACATAGTGAATCCTGATATAAGAGTATGCTTTCATTATTTTGAACTCAGACTATTACTGGCTCATTTCCAGTTCTTTCCCATGATGTTGAACCCCCTGCTCAGTATGTCAAGAGGTTTGAAAAGTTCAGGTATACCTTTCCATGGCTGTTAACTATGGACTGCGTTATGGTTTAGATATGAGGAGTCCCCCAAAATCTCATGTCTGAGACAATGAGAGAGGGTTTAGAGGTGAAGTGAGTGGATTATTGCTGTCCAATGGTAGTGGAAGAAAAAATTTGTTTTTAGGGTAGAATTATATAAAATGTGTTCTGACTTTTACTTCTTGATTTCTAAAATAATCATGGATCTCTGAACATATTTTCATGATAATCAGAAGAAAATTTCAAAGATAGCCTTAACCCATGGCAAATTGTCCAGCATTAATCTGAGTGATAACTGTAGGCAGGTAGGTTGTGGTAGGAGGGGTGGGGCATTGGGGGTGTGCCTTTGGGGTATATATGTTGAATCTGGTGAATGGAATAATGGAATCTCTCTCTCTCTCTCTCTCTCTCTCTCTCTCTTCCTGGTGCCATGTCCCCAGCTGCCTTCCTCCTTCATACTATTCTGCCTCACCTCACATCCCATTGAAATGGAGCCAGCTATCTATTGACTGAGACCTCTGAAACTGTGAACCCCCCTAAAATCTTTTGTCCTTAAAATTATTCTTGTCAGTTTTTTATTTTTATTTTTTGTCACAGCAGCAAACAAAACAAAACAAACAAAACCCCAAACCAAACAAACAAAACTGACTAGAACAGACTGAAACATATTAAGTAAGACAGTAGCAAGAAAAAAAATGCTATCAATAGGAAAATTTCTCATATGGTAGGGAAATAATGAATCCAGTGTGAGCCATTTGTCAAATGAGTCTACAAAAATGTAAGCTGGTGTTTTTCTTTTTCACACGTTTAAAAGAAAAACAAATCACTTTTGGAAATCTATGAACATTGACATGATACAATATTATGGATCCTTCAAGGCACTTCAAAGGAAATCCATCTATGTCCCAACTCATTTACTATATTAATGGTTTAGTAGGCCTATCCTTTATCTATGAATTCATGCAATTTTCAATGTTTGTATTTACTACACTGAAGAAGAGCTATGAGGAAAATTGGGAAGACCTATGCGAATACCACTCAATAAATATAATGTATATTGATGTAGTATCAAGACTTCAAATGGGTAAAGCAAGAGAAAATAGAAATGAGTGTTCCAGGCCCTTTGAATGGACTGACTTTCTCATTATCTAATTCAATAAACAGTAATCAAATGCTTACCAAGTTTGTTATACTATATGCATTGATCATTAAAACCTGTGGCCTATGTTCCTATAGAATATATAATCCCATGGCCTTTATGCACAGAAGCATATAGGGGATTATACACTTTTTCAATTAATACTTCAAAGTAAAAATGTAATTATTTTAGTAAGGCCCCAGAGACCACATCAGTGTGGACACTTCCTGTAGTATTCCTCTGCCTCTGCCTTACATCAGATGTTGCTATGTGTTTAAAGCACGTGAGTGAGCTGTTCATTATCCATACAACAAGTACCTGAGATAAACAACTTCAAAAGGAAAAAAAAGGTGGTTTTGGATCATGGTTTCAAAGGTTTCAGTCATGAATAGATGCCCATTGCTTTTCAGCCTCTGGTAAGCAGAGGCATGAGATGGCAATGGTGGGCATCACGAAGTCGCTCTCTTCATGGCAGGGAAGTGAAAGAGGAGAAGAGGGAGGGACTAGGTCTCACACTTTCCTTCAAGGGCATGCCCCTGACCACCTGATAACCTATCACAGGATCTACCTCTTGAAGGTTCCATAGTCTCCCAATAATGCCATTTCAGGGAACTAGTTTTTTAGCACATGGGTTTTTTCAGGGATATTTAAAATCCAAACTATAGTAAAATGTAAAACAGACAAAAATTATTTAAATGAATTGTATTTTAAAATTTTTGTGTATTTATTTTCATGCCATTGCTGTTCAATGGTAGTGGAAGAAGAAATTTGTTTTTAGGGTAGAATTATATAACATGTGTTGTGACTTTTACTTCTTGATTTCTAAAATAATCATGGATCTCTGAACATATTTTCATGATAACCAGAAGAAAATTTCCAAGAGTTCTCCGGAATTCCAGTCTCATTGGCTCTTTCTTCTCCATTCTTCTCCAAAGAACATGAATTACCTTCCATACCTGAGGTAAGAGTCAGTTGTTACGCGTCTGTTTTATATCATGGTCTCTTCCTGTTTTATATTGTGTCCAGACATTTGGTCCCTTTTAAGGTTAGGCATTTTTGTAAGGAGGGTGCTGTGGCTTGTGCCTCTGCAGGAGTTCCTCAATTGCAATAGAACAAGCCAAGAGCAAAAAAAAAAAAAAAAAAAAAAAAAATGAAGGAAAGGCCGAATGAGCTAGTCAGATTACTCCTTCTCATTTTTCCTTTTGTGGGTTTTTGTGATGAAAAGCATGCCCAGGAACTGATTATAAGGGTAACTGAGCTACCAAGGAGGCACCTGTACAGTCTGTGTGAATCTCCTATGCCAAAGTCAGGCCCTCCTCAAAAAAAGTTGAATCATGAGACCTGGCATGGTAACAGTTAGTAAACAAATCTGAGAATCTTGAATCCTCAAATTCTTGTAGAGTCTTCTAGCCTATACAATCAGCACCTTTAATCTCCCCAGAGAACAGCCTCACCTTCCCTAGAGTCCATGTAATCTTTTTACCTAGATGAGGAACTTCATAATATCACTTTTTATTTAAAGACTCACCCTTACTATTCTTCATTAGCTCATGGCTGATAATCAGAGCCAGATTTCAGTTAAACTCTGAAATTTATAAGCCTGGCTCTGAAAAGAAAAATCCTTAATCCAAAGGAATTGCAGGATTTGTGAATCAGCATGAACAGGAGGATAATTGTTAGAATGTTCTCCATGTCTCATATTTAATGCCACCAGAGGAAAACCAATGCAGGGGGCGGTCTGACCTGGGCTTAGGATGACTGTTACATTCTTTTCTTGGAACCAGTGCTTGAGTGGTTACTAGATGGAGACATGGAGACAGGTATGTAGGCTGCACATGTCTTGACCACAGAAGCTCTCCTGCACCAAGGCCATTCTAGCACTGTCACTGCAAATGCAAATTCTTTAGCAGTGAAGACCGAGGAATAATGACTCAGAGAGTCTAGGCAGCCACTTGGTGGTGGGTCACATGACATCAAAACTCTTTCACCTTGGAAAGGAAGTCGCTGAAGTCATTTGTCTTTACTGGAATTGACATGCACTCCAGACAGAAGTTCTGCCTTCCCCAGAACTGCCATCTGAAAGCTTACAGAAAGTCCTATTCATTGGTGTGATTCCCACACGGCTTTGCTTCTGATTTTAGAACCTCTTTTCAGCAAAGAAAGTATGACAATGCCTCATGATTGTGGATTTAGCAGTCCTCCTATGTCCCATGTCACCTAGAAACCATCAGCCTGGTAGAACAGTGGGGTGGCCTTTGAAGACTCAGCACGACTATAGGTGTAGGACAGTGCTTTCTCTGGCAGGACAGTGTTTGTAGACATGGCATTTACCTTGAACTGATGGTACTTTGTCTTATTTAATTAATGAACATGGCTTTGGGAAACTAGGGATGAAAGTGAGAGAGGCCAGTCTGACTCATACCCAGTGATCCATTAGTGGAAATAGCTTTTATTCCCTTAATCTTAGCTTTTTCCGGGTCACAGAACTTAATTCTATAGTGAGAGCAAAACTTTTTCCAGTGGATATGGCAGGAATCCTACCATATATGCTATCAGCTAATCACTTTGGGCTCATCATAAGTTAGTGGAGGAATAAGCTAGGAGGTAGCTTATCCCATCACTTATAAAGAGAAAGGTGACTCCACGCTGGGGAAAATGTGTGGAATCTACAGAAATCTTGGGGGTTTCTCTTCATACTTCCTTGCCTGGTAATGACTATTTATGAGTAACTACAACAAACTTACTGAACAGGGGTAGAGCAATTAAGTGGCCAGACCCCTTAGGGATTAGGGTCTGGGTCATCCCAACAAGACAAACCATCCAGCCCAGCTGACCTGTTAGACAAAGCTGAGGGGATTCTAGAGTGGACAGCTGATGAGGGAGAGGATGATTGTCAGCTGTGCGCTCTAGACAAACTGCAGTAATGAAACTGGAGCTTGTTTTATGAGCTCTTGTTTTAGTCTTCCAGATCACAAATGTTTGCCTTCTTAAATATGCATTATTAGACTTGTATATGTCTTCTCCGAGAAGGAGTTAGAGCATCTTCTTGAAAAAAAAAAAAAAAAGAAGTTAACTGTACTCTTGGAGCTTCAGATAATAAGAGAGAACAAATGGATTTGAGTGGTACAAGAAGTTGTTGGCTCCCAAACAGAACCTTTCTTTGGAGCTCAACATTTCTTTGGCTATTTTTCAGTCCCTGTTTGAATTTTCCAATTCCTCTCTGTGGTTTTGTTGCTCTCACTAGATCCTTATAAATGCATCCCAGATGCTTCCAGCCAGCTCGTACTGAGACTTCAAGCAGAGACAGAAGCTAAGTCACTGGTTAGCTCCCTCTGTGAATCAGTACTTTAATTCAACCCATTAACTCATAAATATGTGACCTTGCTCTTAAAGGAGAACTAGAAATAAAATTGTACAACAGGAAAAAAATCATAGAATATACTGAATTGACTAGTGGTGAGTCATTAGATACTTTATTATTCAATTGTTACATGTCAGATGTTGAGTGTATAAGACCATACAAGGCACAGTTTCCCCATTCAAGAAAGTAAGTCTTGCAGAGGTGATTAAAAAAAAAGAAAGAAAAAGGAAAAGAAAAAACAACAATATAAGCTAAAAAGATTCACAGTCTCTTACAGAGTTGGAAACAAAGTACTTTGGATTTTCAGGAAAGGCTACAGAGGAGAACCATTTGGAAAACTAGCAGCTGTAAACGTTTATTCAATTGTTGATTTGAGAGATGGCAGGGGAATCCTAGGGTGGACAGAAAGTTCTTCCTGGCTAACGTGTTCCATTAGGGCTTGGCGTTGTACTTTAGAGTGTTTGTTATAAGATCCTTCTGCTCCCCTAAATAAGAACACCTGTCTTCTGCATGCTCCTGGATGGACAGTTATTGAAATCGGAGGCAGATGTTCTGTTGCACCAAGTTGTGTGTCCTGTTGGGTGGGAATGTTGAGCCCACAGCTCTCTAGACACCACTGTCCTTTGTGCCAATGGCAGAGACCTTCATAGCCTCAGCTCTGAATCACAATGAACACCAAAGGCTGGCAGCCATTCAAACTATTTCAAGTCTCCGTGTGTGAGCACCAACACAAAGCTTTAATTCTTGCAGCTTAGAGTTTATCTGACACTCAGTAAAAATATAATAATTATAGGAGGAAGTTTGGTAGCAAATATATCTTTCAATAAGGTAAGAAAAACAATTTTGAATGCTGTTTCTAGGTAAATTCTTCTAGTTTCTAATAAATTTGCAAACCTATTTAAAAGTTGTCTTTTGTTGGGTACAGTGGCATACACCTGTAATCCCAGCTATTCTGAAGGCTGAGGCAGGAGGTTCACAAGTTCTGAGGCCAGCCTCAGTAACATAGTGAAACATTACCTCAAAATAAAAACCAAGAAGGTAGAGGTCTGCTCAGTAACAAAGTGCCCCTGGGTCCAATCCCTAGTACTGAAAACAACAACAACAAAAAAGTGAACTGTTATTTTTCCCTCACCTCCTTCATCATCAAATACATTGGGTAACTAATTGTTACTGGTGTCAGTCGATGCCCAATTCTGCTAGTTCTTGGGGAAAATGGAAGTATCTCATGACACTGGAGGAGAGAGTAATAAGAGTAGGTGTAAGCTTGTTCCTGGCTGTTTTAGGAAGATTGTGGGTTATAGGAAAGTCACCAGGACTTTTGTTTTGCATCATATAGTATACTTTTAAACTATACTTTTATAGTATATAGCAAAAGGGAAAATACCTGGGTGAGTTGAATATAATCAAACACACACTTTAAAAGCAGAGAATTTTCTCTGCCTTGTATCAGAAGGACATGAAAAAGAATTAAAACATGAACAAAAATTTGATGCACTATTACTGGCTTGAAGCCAGAGGGGAGTATTTGGTAAGGAATATAAATGGCTTCCAGAAGCTGAGAAGCCAGGGCTGACACCCTGAAAATAATTGGGAACCAGTCCTACAACCATAAGGAATAGAATGTTGCTAATAACAGGGATGATCTTGGGAGGAGTCCCTGAGCTCCAGATGAAAACATGCTGACTGTCACCTTAATTCCAGCCTTAGCAGAGAACCCAGCCAATGTATGAGATAACAAAAGCGTATTGCGTTAAGTTGCTAACTTTGAGGTATTTTATAGTATATTAACATTATTAATAGATAAATAATTTAAATGGCAGATTTACAGTCAAATGAGTTCATCGAAAGTTCAATTTTAAACTGTTAAATGACTTAGGCTTCACTTCTCCAAATATTTTTAATCACTCTATAAAAGGGATAGAATCCTATCTACCTGACTCCTAGGATTGTTGCCACAATTAAATGAGAAACAACTTATACAATGCCCAGCACATGACAAATGTTTTTTTCCTATTCCTCAGTCAAGAGAGATTATGACAATTTCCTCAGAAAAGATAGAAATAATCTAAAATAGTTGCTATGATTGCAGGTTTGGAATCACAGGCATCTCTAGGGGAGCATGATGGAGGTGAGAAGAACAACATTTGGACACACATCAGGGAGGTGTATCAGTTCCTGATAGTCTGAAAAAACTAGAACAGAACCCAAGAGGTCTAGGTCACTGTTGGACTCAGTGACATAAAGCCAGTATTCATAAAAGCGCCACATGTTCTGGCCTAGGTGTGTTTGAGAAATCGACAGACTGGCAGCCTGCCTTTAGCTTTGGTTAAGATTTGAGAAACTGTCCTAGTATGTATTCTAAGGTGGAGATGTTGGGCTTGATTCCAAGGCCTGCCTAGGATTCCCAGGGAATCACAGATGGTTCATAGTCCAGTTTAGACCAGAGATTGTTAAGAATAATAGTTCTTATAATAATCATGGTGCATTTTGTCTCCTCCAGTTGTTTCTTGGGGGAGGAATTATAGCACAGTGGAAAATGGAAGAATTTTTCCATTAGCAATACCTGACTTTCATCACAACATTGTCCTTGGATCATGGGCATTCAGCAAGCCCTCAGGGAGCTACAGATGTAACCAGAAGGAACGAGTGAAGTGTCTAGATGCTGGTTGAGAATTGTTAAGTCCCAAGCCCTCCACTCAACTCAAATGTGCCTCAGTTTCCTCGTATGAAAAAATGGATATAATAATGACTCTGTTTGTGAGAATGAAGCACACAGAGTACTAACATAGATCCTGGACTGTTGTAAATGAGAAATAGAAGCAAGCTATTGTTCTTAGTAGATCTGGTGCCTGGCCTGAAAAAATCGGTAGCTCTTTTACATTTGTGAAACCCTCTTCCCAAGCTATTACTAGCTTTAGGAAAAGAGCCTATAAAGAGAAGAAGGGTAGGCAAAGTCTACCTGTCAGTTTGGGGCAGAAGGTGAGAGAGAGGGAAAAAAAAAAAGAGAGAAGGGTGAAAGGTGAGAGCCAAAGCCACCATGCAAGAGACATACAAGCAAACTGATGTGAGTAACACGTATAAACTTTGAAAAAGTCAGCCCTTAAAAAAAAAAAATTCAAAAGATGTGTGTTTGCTTTCTGGACAACTGGGTAGGAAAGCTGTACAGGTGTGCTTATTGGGACCATTAGGAAAAGAAACAAGAGGGGAGGGGACAGATGGCTGAAACCTGGGAAGGCTAAAAAGTTTTTATATTTGGGGGGAAATAAACATCACAAATATGATCAATCCTCCCAGCAAATCTTTCAAAGACTTCCACATTTCCTTGCCCTGTGGAAAAAGTCTTCCCCTTCAATTATTCATTCACTCACTCACCAAATATTAATTGAGCACTGGTTTGCCCATCGATTGGTCCAGGGAGTGGATTGCTGCTATAAACAAGACAGATGGAATCCTCTGCCCTCCAGGAGTGCCTTGTTAGAACTAAGAGGCAGGCAGCAAACAGCCTGCTTCATCAGGTGGTGGGAAAAGTGCTCAGGAGAAAAAAAGAAAAAACTCCACAGAGAGTTATCAGAAGTATAAGAAAAGAAGATTCCCTTCCACTCCTGTCCCCTCAATTTTAAACAGGATTTTCAGGTATGTCTTGCAAAGGAGTGGCTATGGAAGCAAAGACTGAAGGAGATGGGTGGGGGTGAGCTGGATGCATATCTGGGGTTAGCACATTCTAAGAATATGGGATCTGGCTTAAAAGGCTCGAGTGTCTATTAAATTACTTACTATGTAGCAGGCAGTGTCATTAGTGCCGAGAACAACTAGGCAGATGGAACAGGTGGGGTCTATCTGTCATCCTTAAAGAGCTGACGTTTCAGTAGAGGGGACAGAAATTGAAACAAAAAACACCAACCTCATCAGGAATTGGGATGAATGTGGGAAGGAGGAAGGGAGCCACTGAGAAGATGAAATTGAAACCAACTCAGCCATCAGGGTGGAGCTGGCAGCCTATATACAGGTGTGGAGCTCTGGGGTACTTGGGGGGAAATGTCTGTGGTTCTTACCACTTTTCTCAAGACCTGACAAAGAGATTTGAACAGAGTCTATAAACAGCAAAGAGCTGCTTAGCCAAAAGGTGGAAACAACCCAAATGTATATCAGCTGGTAAATACACAGAAAAAATACAGTCTATCCAAGCAATGGAATATTATTCAGTCAAAAAAAGAAATAAAGTCCGGATTTATGCTGCGGCACAGATGAAGCTTGAAAACATGAAGTTAAGTGAAAAAAGATGCCAGGTATGAAAGACCAAGTATTGTATCTCTGCATTCATAGAAAATGTCCAAAATAGGCAAATTCATAGGTAGATTAGTGGCTAGCAGGGTCTGGACGCAGGGAGAAATGGACAGAGGATTTCCATTTGGGATCAAGAAAAAGCTCTAGAACTCAATTGTGGTGATAGCTGTATAACACTAGGAATGTACTTTTGCCACTGAACTGTATACCGAGAATGATTAAAATCGTAAATTTTATGCTATACATATTTTACCTCCATAAAAAATATATTAAAGAAATGATGTCCAAAGCAGGCCTGTATTAACTGGCTGATTCTCCAGCCTACCAGGCTTTTTACAGTTGAAGTCACACACTGCGGCAGCTGTCAGACACAGGAGCAAAGGCGGTCCACCTTTCCTGCTGCAAACCACTTCTGATTTCTTATGCTTTTGAAAGTACAGAAAATGGCCTGGGTCCCCTCTTCTCTCATGAAAAACATATGTACAGACCAGACCGCACCACCCTGGCGCTGCACCATAAATAGCGAAAGCCAGAGGAAATATATCATTTAGCCACAGCTTACTCTTTGCCTCTGCTGTGGGCGCCCAGAAGCCAAACTCTGGCTGCACTGGTTTTGTTGTCATTGAACTAATTCCTTTTATGGAATGTGTGGTTCTAATTTTTAATTTGAAGGTCAACATCTTTCCTGACTGGCATCATAAATGTTTAACAAGTATGACTAAACCGTTCCTGGTTTCCTACTTTTAATTTGCAACATGTGTCACAAAGGCAGGTGGGCATGGGATCAAACCCCCAGGTTGAATGCCCCAAAGTGGATGTCATGCTAATGTCACAGCATCAAAGCCCATCACCTTCTTCCAAGGTGCTGGATCAGGGAAGGCAGCAGATGAATCCTTCAGAGACTGGATAGCCGTGTCACTAGGAACCACGTTCTAGAGCAACAGTTCTAATTTTTGTGTACCACGGGGCTTTGGAGAAAGCACAGGTTTTGGAGTCAGATAGGTGGTTTTCCTTGTTGCTATTGCTTTTAGGTACTGGGCCTCATGCATGTGAAATACATGCTCTACCACTGAGTTATACCCCCATCCCCAGTGTTTTTAAATGCCAATTCATTCACTCACTATCTGTTGGACAATGGGCCCCAAACTAAATCTCACTGAACTACAGTTTTCTCATTCTGAAAATGAGAAGGTTGTTGCATTAGTTTGTTTTTGTTTGTGGGGTTGGGGATCAAACCCAGGGCCTCAAGCATGCTAGGCAAGCACTCTACCACTGATCTACTCTTTCTCATCCCAAATAGTATGTTTTCTATTGCTATAACAAAATACCTAAAGACAGGTAATATAGTTAAAAAGAAAGAGTTTTATTTAGCTTATGGTTTCTGAGGCTCAAGGGCATGGTGCAGGCATCATCTTGGCTCGATGAGTTCCTCACAATGGTAGGAGCTTTGCAGGAAAGAGAGATCACAGGGTGAGACAGGAAGCCAGAGTGCAGAGGGACCAGTCTTGCTCTTTTATTAGCGCTTCTTCTGGAACTAACTGAGGTCCCTTGAGGACTGCTTAATCCCTTCCAAGGAAGATGCCTCTGCTGACCCAATCATTTTATACTAAGCTCTGCCTCTTAGAGGCTCCAGCACTTCCCAAAAATGCCACACTGAGAACCAAACCTCCAACACATGAACCCTTGGAGGACAAATCACTTCCAAACCATACAAGTTGTTAAAATAAGCAAATAATTATGTATCGATGGCCACTGACTCATCAAAAGAATTCAATGAAACAGTAAGCATAATAACTCGAGAAAATGCTCAATAAAAGGAAATAAGATCCATAGCAAAATTAGGAATTGCTATTGAAAGAGGAAAATGAGCCAGTGTTTGAAGTGGTGATGCAATAATGTGGGGAAGATGTGAATTTAGCACTAGCCAAACTCTCTGGGCTCCAAATTGTTTTCACATTGGTCACAGGCTGTGTGGCAACAATTGTAGAGAAAGAGGCCTCCTGACCCAATTTCCTTCTAACATAAAATACTTCTTTTTGCTAAAGTTTTCAAGTGTGTCTAGGAACCATATTTAGGAAGATTCCTCATGGCCTGAAGGCCACCTCCTGACTCTGCAGCCTTTTGACTTTGGGATTTATATATTCTTCCTGTAGGCTTCCAATATACTTCCTGAGCTCAGGGTCTTAGAGGAATTGACTAATTCCTTTTATGGAATGTGTGGCTCTAAAGTGAGAAAATGATCTGGACAAATTCTGATTGTTTATTAGTATCCCAACATTTTTAGAGCTGGGAAATATCATAGCCATCTTTTTGTTCAATCCTCTGATTTTGAGTAGGATTAAAAAAATCTTTATTCCTATTATAAAAGCGATGCACGCTTGTTTATAAAAATCAAACAAGAAAAATTAGAGTAATGAAGAAAATTAAAATTGCGAAGAATTCTATCAGCAACACAATTGTTAGTATTTTTGTGAAGATTCCTTGAAATAACATTTCATGTCTATGAAATAGTCACATTGAAATAAAAAAACAGGACTCCTTGAAATAAAATAAGACAACCATTTTGTTTTAAAAAGTTTATTAATTGGAGGATAGCCTCCCCCCATCTCAAGTGGAACTTTATAGACAGTTCAGAACCTTTCTAATAGAAAGCACCATGAATTTAAAATTTACATTAATGTCCTTCTGTGCCCCCAAACATTGAGCTTGTCTGCTGCAGGGGGAAACTGTGAGCTGTGCAGAGAGTGCCTAGTCCTCATGTTCCCAGGCTCTTGATCAGGCTCCAGCCCCTCAGAATCTTAATATCCACAGTGGCTCCTGAATGCGGCAGTCCCTGTCCCTTCAGGAAACTCTATTGCTTTGCATTCTCCCACATTTATGCCCTGATCTGATCCATGCGAAACAGTCACACATTTTTGCTTGAACAATTCAAAGAATGCAGGCCAGTCTTACTGCAGCAACAGCTCTGCATCCTCTAGATTCCTAGGGAGAAGAAAGACATCAACCTACTAAGTCTTCCTCATGCCCCATTGATATTCCAAGTCTGGGGAGCAGGCACACTGAGGGAAGATACTTTTTCTTTACAGGAGATGAAGGAAAAAAAATCCCTCTTGCTCCTTGGGGATAAATGGAGCAGGGGATACTCACAGTACTACTTACTCATTTACCTGATGCTACATAACAAAACAATATGAAACCCAGTGGGTTAAAATCAAAACTATTTATTAAATCTTATGATTTGATGTTATTGATTGGGCTCAGCTGGTCATTTCTCACTTATAGTCTCTTATGTGATATCAGTGAAGTGGTCATTGGAACTGGATTCATAGGAAGTGTCTGTCATTTTTAGACACTTCTTGAAGTTTCTGAAGGCAAGGTCCTTTTCCACATTGCTTTTCCATTTGGCTAGCTTAGCCTTCTGCATTATGGGATAGCCTCAGGGCAGTTGGATTTCTTACATGGAAGCTGGCTTTTGCCAGACTGGTTTGAGATACTCAAGTGTGTGTTTTGTTAAAAGAGATTTTATTATTTTTATTTTGGATAAGCAAGTACAAGCACATGGTCAATTAAAAAATTCCATGTGCACTTGAGAAGATTGTATCACCTGCAGCTGTTGGTTTCAGTGCATTATAGATGCCAATTACTTTAAATTTGTTAATTATAATTTTCATATTTTCTGTAGTATTAGTGATTTTTTTGCCTTTGTTCTACTACTGAGAGGTATGTTAAAATCTTGGACAATTGTGGATTTATCTATTTCTGCTTTTTTGCTGCCATGTTTTGCTTTATATATTTTGAATGTGTCATTACAAGCTTATCAATTTAGGATTTTTATATTTTTCTGTGATCTGGTTCTTTGGTCATGATAAAATCTCTTTAGCTCAAATAATCATTATTGTCTGAAAGTTTGATATAAATATGCCTGCTTTTTGTTAGTTAATTTTCACATGATATCTTTTTCCATTCTTTACTCTCCATTCTTTCTGTATATTCTATTCAAACAGTGTCTTTTGGAGATAGTGTATAGGAGAACAACTTTTTTAGTTCCATCAGACAATTTCTGTTTTCTTACTTTTGTCCATTTACATTTAATATAATATTAATTAATGTAATATTATTATATTTGGATTTGCATTTACTAGCTTGTTATTTGTTTTTATTTTGGTCTATTCTTCCCATGCTCTTTCATGTTTACTTCTTTCCTTCTTTAGAAAAAACTCACTTTTGAATTATCCAATATTTGCTTTTCTATTGATCTTAACTTAAATATATCCGTATTAGTATTTTGGTGGTTGCCCTAGAAGTTATTTTTTGACTTATTAAAGTACCATGCAATTGGAAATTTTACTACTCTGAAGGCAATGCAGCTGTCTTAAAACAGTGTGACTTCATTTTTACACTTTCCCACTCATGTACCTACTATTTTCATGAAGTTTGCTGCTATTTATGTTCTAAATTGCATAAAATATAATTATTTCTAAAAGTCCATATTATTTTATTTTTAACTACATATTTACCCCTAATACATATTCTTACCTACTTCAACTACATATTTACTGCTCCACTTTATTTTTGGAATTTCATTCTTTCACGTACATTTTTTTTCCAGGTAGAGTAATTTCTTTTAATCTTTGTTTAATTGAAGGTCTGGGCTGTCTTTTTCTTTGCATGAAATATTGCTATATGGGCATCATTTTGGAGAAGATGTTTGCTAAGTACAAATTAAGTAATTGCTAGACTTTTAGCATCTTAAAAACATCATCCATTTCTGATTTTCACAGATGTTCAAAAGAGGGTGCTGTCTGTTTTTCATTATTTCTTTGTAAGCAATGTGCTCTTTTTCTAGGCTGATTTTAGATCTGTCGATCTCTTTCCCTCTCTCTCTTTTTCTCCATGTCTCTCCTTTTCTACACACACATACACACTCACATACACACACACACCTTTGGTTTCAAGAATTGGAATTCAAAAAGTTTCCAAACTGTGTAGACTTCACAGAGATTGTTAAATTGAAGGCTATCTATCTCTGGTATGATTCTGAAATTTTTCTTCAAGTGGATCTTCACATATTTCTTTTGTATCTTTTTCTTTCTGCTTCCCTTTGACTCCAAAGGTACAAATGAGGAATGTGTTGTCCGTGTCCCTTATTTCCTTTATTCTCCTTATGCTCTGCTTAGTCTTTATTCCTTTTTCTTCCCCTGGCTTCAGTTTGCTGGAGAGGAAAATTGCTGATCACCTTAATCCATTCATGTGTTCACATGGGTTCAGGCTGTGGGGCAGTTTCATGAAATGACCTTCTACTTTGATTTTTACCCATTTCCTTAGATGCTGTCCAGATAGTATTTGTCAGCTCAGCTCTGAAACACTGCAGGAGACTTAGGCCTGTTCTTTGAAACTTTTATTATTCGCTGATTAGCTGCCCTTCCTTGAAGCTGCAAAAGCTGGTAATTATCTTGAGGGAAAATTGTGGGTTTTAAGCATCTCTTCATCCTCTGGCAAGATTCTGTCTCCTAAGACTAGAAGTTACAGGGGATTTCATTCTACCCTTCAGAGTTTACAGAACTTATCTTTTATGTGTAACAAATATTTTCAGTGGGCAAAATGTGGATTATTCTGTGTTTTCATGCTTCAAATCTGTCATGCCTTCCATTTGTGATCATCAAACCCTCACTACTTTCTCTTTACCCCAGAAGAGGTTGTTCACATGGGTCATACCACGAAGAAGGACAATGTCAGTAATACTCTGATCACTTTAGGAGGGATCTGTGTCCCTGTAATCCCAGTTTTTTTTTTTTTAGTCTTGTTGCTTAAAATGCTTTCAAAGTCTTTAACAATATAATTTAATGATATTTGTAACATGTTTTGGTTATACCAGTGGAAATATTGGTCTGCTCTGACTTTATAATCATCTTACTAGAATAAGTTTGCGTCATAATATTCTTATAGAATTTTTAAAATGTACTTCGTCTTTGGCCAATATTGTTATTTATTCATTTGTTGTTTATAATTGATGTGGATAGATATTTATAATAGTCATTCATTCATTTATTCATTTAACAAATACTTAGTAGACACTCTATTTCTATCACTTTACCAGGTGCTAGGGATACAGTAGTGAAACAAGGCTATTGAAAATCTCTTCCTTTGTGGAGCCATTCTGATGAAGAAGGAGACATTTATATGTTGAAGTCTAAACTTCTATTATTTATGTTTTATATAGTCAATGTTTTTATTTTTCACATATTAACTAGGTTCTTTGCTCACTATTTCTTCTTCTATCTCCAATTCTTTTCATACTAATCTCCACTATTTTTCCCTGGAATACTCCTTCCTTCCTTCCTTCCTTCCTTCCTTCCTTCCTTCCTTCCTTCCTTCCTTCCTTCCTTCCTT
>NW_026000082.1:6532776-6567541 GCF_001458135.2 Marmota marmota marmota | reverse complement strand
CCCTCCCTCCCTTTCCCTGGGATTGAACTCAGGCAATCAACCACTGAGCCACATCCCCAGCCCTACTTTGTATTTAATTGAGACAGGGTCTCACTGAGTTGTTTAACACCTCACTGTTGCCGAGGCTGGCTTTGAACTAGGGTTCCTCCTGCCTCAGCCTCCTGAGCTGCTGAGTGGAATACAACTTTAATAGGTCCTTTATTGAGGGTATCTTGGTGACAAATTAATACAGTTTTACCTAAAGCTTATTTGCCCCTTGATCTTGAAAAATAGTTCCATTAAGTATGCGACTCTAAGATTTTAGTTATTGTTTATTACAATTCTAAATCTATATATTTTCCCACCATGTTTTAGTTTTGTTATGGCTATCGAGAAGGCGTGCATCATTTCTAATTGTTGTTCTCTTATTCAAAGATCAACTTATTCAAAGATCTTTACTTGTTTATAAGATTGGTGTTTATCCTTGATATTCTTTAAATTATCAAGGTGTGTAAAGATATAGATTGTTTTATTTATTCAGCTTATTACTCAGCCATAAATAGGAATGAAATTATGGCATTTTCCAGTAATGGATAGAACTGGAGGCTATCATGCTAAGTGAAATAAGCCATCCCAACAAACCAAAGGCCAAGTGTTCTCTCTGATACATGGATGCTAACACATAATAAGGTGGAGAGGGGTAAAGGAAGAATAGAAGTTCATTGGAATAGACAATAGGGGATGAAGGGAAGGGAGAGGAATGGGCATAGGAGAGACAGAAGAAGAAAGCAGACATAACTTTTCTATGTTCATTTATGAATACACAACCAGGGTTAACTCCACATCACGTACAACTACAAGAATGGAATCCTAATTAGAATAAGTTATATTCCATGTATGTATGTCAAAATATACTCTACTGTTATGTGTATCTAAAAAAGAACTAATAAAAGACAGTTACTGGAAAAAAATTGTGTTTGTTTATTTTTAAAAGCCTGAAAATGTTCTTAACTCAAAATAGTGTTAAGTTCATAGGTTTACGCTTTTCTGCCAACATGCAATAATTCTTTATAGGAAATTTTTTTCCCTTCCATTTTTGTCGACAGCTGAGAGTTAACTTTCCGAGTGGACTTCTTCCATCCTCCTTTCCTTCCTTCCTTTCTTTTCTTCTCCTCCTCCTACTTCTTTGTTCACACTTTTATTAATGATATAGTGATTTGGGGAACTCAGGTATTTGTGGGTGTTTCGTTTCCTACTTTATACCTTGCACTGGCCCTGGGCCTTGTGATCTCACACTGGGTAGATGGTAAGTTGTAATAAATATTTGCATTTATAAATATACAAACAGCAGCTGCCTATCACGGTACTTGTTTGCCTGTCTGAGTTGTATTTGCACTTAATTTCTCATCATTAAGAATTTTACTTACATTATAAAATTCAGTTCTATATTTATAATTTTACTTTTGAAAATTTATTCATTATTTCTAAATGTTTTACAGTGAGAGGATTGATAAAAATTTCAGTACACCATATTTACAGAATAAAATCACATTTTCCCCTCTTGAATCTACTTTAAAACCTATATATTTCCCTAGGATATAGTCAATTTCATCCACAACTTTGTAAAGTATTATGATAGAGTTTCACAAATATTATTTGGAGTCATTTCACCTGTAACTTTAAGATATCTGTCTTCATTTCATTTCTAATTTCATATGCTGTTTACTTTCATTTTCTTTTAAGGCAAATTAGTGACTAATTTATTTCTTTAAGAGAATTCATTTTGGCTTTGTTTAGCAATTACACTATTTGATTTGTTTTCTAAGTCTTACTTAAATATATTAATACATTTTAACCTACTTAAATTCTTTGAATTTTCTTGGTACATCCCTGGTAAAGTTAAATAAACTTCAATATCAGTATTTTCACTTTATAATTTTTGAGATACTTGCAGACATTTTCTTAATATCCTTCTTTTGATATATAAGAAGTCCTGCTTACATTTCTGAAATATTTTAATGTCTGCTTTGTTATTCGTTTTCAGCATTGTTGCACTTTGTCTAAAAATATAATATGGGGTAATGTTACTTTCTGAGTTTCATGGAGTTTTGTAAAAATTCCTAATATGTGATTATTGTTAAAAAGTATTACTCAGTACTTGAAAAGTAATGTATTTCATGCTTATAGAAGATTAAACTCAACTCTATTTTAATTAGTATGTCTAGATATTTCTCCAATATTAGTTATATCTATCCATTATGCCAAATTATTATATCATTTGCTATCTCTGTACTCCAAAGTATGAGATTACTCAACCTAAATTTTCATCAGTTTTACTTCATATACTTTGATTATATTTATTTAATGCATTAAAAACTTATTGGGGAAAATAGATTATTAGGGTTATAGTCTCATTGTATGTTATATGTTTAGTAAACCTACTTGTCTAGGACATTTTACCTTGATTTTAAGTCTGTCTGGTAATAATGATGAATAATAAAAATGTATTCTCAAATTTTTCATTAATCTGCCTTTTTCCTACCCTTCCTTTATATCAAAGTGTTCTAAGATTTATTTATTTTTTTTAGGTACGTAAGTTTCATTTTGATTTAATGTAAGCATTTAAAATAAAATTCAATGGTTTATTTCATTGAATTATAAGTTATTGTTTTCTCCAAATGATTTTGATGTTGCAATTGTCATTTACACTTTCACTATTTTTTACATGTCCTTACTTTCTCCTTGTCTTTAAAAATTTAGCTATTGCTTGAGAGCTTGCCTTTGTTCTTATCATCTCATGATTAGAAAGGTGTAGTTTGATTTTAGTTTCATTTATGGCTATATTTATAATTTAAAGTAAGATGCTCACATATATATACATGATTATTAGTGCCATCTGCTACACAATGCTATCAATTGAGTCTGTCCCATAAAAAATGAGAACAATTTTGTATTTTCACTTTCAACCATTTCTACTCTTTTTTTTTTTTATTACATGACCTGGAACTAGTATACTTATTTTATATTAATTTATTATTATTTTCACACTAGATAAGCTTATAAAATTTTTTATTTCCAAGAGACTGTTGTATAATTATAATTATTGAGACTTAATGTACGGTACTCACTGAGAGCCTTTTATATCAAATTGCCCAATTTTTGACTATTGAATTTTTGTCTTTCTCCTTTAGATGAAGTTCAAGTAGGGTTTTTAGTGAAAGGTATATGAATAATCTATCTCCATAAACATTATTAGTTAGTATGTTAAATTTCAGTTGAATATGGTCAAGATAACAAAAAAAAACAAACCTATAATATCTTAATAATTATTAATTATTGTTAATTATTTTAACAAACAGTTGAGAATGTGTGATAAGACAGTCTAGGGTTTTGTGAGGATCTCCTTCAGTATTGCTTTGCATGTATCATCTCATTTAATCATCACAGAAGCCCTGGTGATGGGATTTAATGTTCCCTATTCCAAAGACAGGAAACTGCAGCTTAAAAGGCAAAAATATCTATCCCAAAATGCCAGACCTGGGAGTTGAAGCCCACAGTGTTTGCTTCTCCTGCAATTGTCACTATCACATACTGCCCCTGAGGACATAAGTGGTTCTATAGTCACAGAGCTGAGCAGTTACTGACATTTTCCTGGGACTTGAAGGCAGAAACTCTGGGAAGCACCCTGCAGCAGGTGAGGTTTGAGAAGAACCATGAGTAATTAGAAGATTTCTAATTGAGCAGGGAAGGAAGAAACCTTCTAGGTTAAGAAAACATGAGCAAAACGTATGTGAGCTTTTTAAAGGAACAAATCCAAATATTCTGTTCTTTCATTTCTAGATGCAAAAAAAAAAAAAGGAGCTTAGTAAAGGTTTGTTGGTTTTCCTTATTTAGTTATTCTCTTTGTTCTATGTGGTGGACATGCTCTTTGCCTCTCCAACATCATCCTACCTTATCTTCTGAGTAACAAAACTGTAGTTTTATTAGTGCTAGGAAAAAGGGCCCTATTTATCAGCCTGCCCTGCAGCTTGGACTTATGAATATAAATTATTGGGGGATTTCTGGGAAAGCTCTGCAAGAAATTGATAGGTAGTTATCTGTCCTCTTGTGTTCTTTATTGTCACATCAGAATGTTTCTTGCTTAGAATCATGTATGTCCTGACCACAGGGTAGGCTGGAAGATGGAAACCATATGACAGTGACTGTAAAACTGAAGGACAGAAGAAGCCTGAGTCCCCAGTTGTAGTGGGAGATCACCATACTCATCCCGAATGACCATTTAAAAATGCATTTTATGGGAAAAAGAAATTTCGTTCTTGTTTAGGCCACTGGTTGTTTTTATTCTCTGCTACTAGCAGTCACATGCAATTTCTAACTGATACATTCCATGTAGCATCCCCTCCAGGAATCTGCCTGCAGGTGACAGAGGGCATCTTACAAATTAAATACTTATGGCTAGAAATTACTATTTGGAAAAAGCTCAAACATACTAAAAGATTTTCCTGACCTGGATCCCATTTCCAAGGTGGATCACAAAGATAGTCTTAACTCCAACCACCGCTACCTGGAGGAATTCCAGAAGTCTTTCAGGAAGAGAAAGTGGCTGCTGTTGCTGCTGATTCTGCTATAGTTTAGTGGAAACTGAAAGGCCAGAATGATGACCTTTCAAGAATAACAAATGTTATTTAAATAATGGACTTTTATCCCACCTCCTGCTACAGTCAAGAGCAAAAAAGGATGAAAAGGGAATCCTATTCTTTTGTTAATAACACCTCAGTCAGTCTTGTGCTGACAAAGCAGAAAGCCACTGTAAAATTAGCACTTTTGCCTGCAAATTAGCCCCTTGCAAAGCCATAAAAAGAGAAAAGGAATTAAGAAGAATTCTATTAATGGAGTCAAGGATGAGAAAACCAAGAGTGATAGAGCATAAATGCTCGGAAAACTGATACTTATTTTAAGGAAGATATTATCTAGATTTTAAAGAGCTGCTTATAACTGTGCATAAAGAAAGTATCCATTTATGGCCCTTGCCATCAGTGGATTTTTTAAAATGGCTCCGTGGAGCAAATCTGTCAGAGCTTGGAAGAGCACAAGTTTTAGGTTGACATTAATAAATACTACCTTGTCCATCCCTATCAGAGAAATTTCTATCCCACTTTAGAAAGGCCACACCGTCAGTGGGAAGAGGCTCAGCTTTCGTAAGTGGATGAATTTAAGTTTGAAGCTTGGCTCTGCTTCTTCACCAGCCTTGGGGAATTCTTGTAGTGACAATTCTGGGCCTCTAGTTTGTCTTCTGTCAATACAGAGGGTAATTGTGCTTTATCGTGTTGATAACATTAAATTTAGTAATATACACAGAACATGGTCCCTGGTAGGTTCACAGCAAATATTAGTTCCTTTTTTTCCTCCCTTCCTCAGCAGAAGACTGGGAACACCAATCCTCCTCGCAAACTTGTGCAAAACGTAAATTTAACTCTGTGAAATTCTCCCTGTAGGATCAATCTTTGGAGAGAAGGTGAACCCATTTTCATAATTTATGACTGCTCTCCACAGCAGGCTCCTATTTGCCATTTTATGAAAATTATAAATCAATATCCAGGAGCGGGGTATAATCAGAAAAAAATACTGAGACTGTTTTACCAATAAAAAGGCTGGGGATCCTCATTTCCACAAAGACCTACACAAGGAAAGAAATGTTAAATCTGTGAAATTTGCCTTATATGGGGCTCTGGTAGTTTCCACAGTCGTAGTCATGCAATACTTCTTACACTTCCAAGAGCAAGTGAGGAGTCTGGGGCTATTTCGGAGGCTTTGGCGAATTTCAGCTGCTCCTACTTCCTCAGTTTAAGTGAGAATTTCATTTCTGAAATATACATTTTCCCTGCTAGGACTAAACATTGGTGACACACACACACAATGAACCTTGAGGATGAACATTATTTGAAAGTAAATAACTTATAAACACAGTCCTGAGCAGCACTTAAAAAGAAATTCTTTATCTAATTGATGGCTAGATCTTGCAAGATGGGATAAATTTACAAAAATCTAAGTATACTAGAAACAGCGTTACCTCCAAATGTGGTAATGTAGCCTCAGAACCATTCTCCTCCATGATTTTCAGATTTTAAGATCACAGAATCTTGGTTAACTGGGACCCTCAGAAATAATTTAAATTCATTAATAACACCTCAGAATGGTCTTTCCACTCCAGCAACAGAGAAGAGCATTCTTCTCAGAGCAGTTCGACATGTAGGATGGAAATCCTCTAATGTGTTTGGCAATTCTGTGGAGAACATGCATTAACTTTCTGGGAGTGCCATAACAGCCTCACAAACAAGGTGGCTTAAAACAATGGAAATGCATTGTTTCACAGCTCTGGAGGCTGGGAGCATGAACTCCAGGTGTCTGTGATGACACAATACCTCTGGAACCTGGAGGTGAGAATCCTTCCTGTATTTTTTAGCTTTGGTTGTTTGTTGGCCACCCATGGCATTCCTTGACTTGCTCTGTTCCCCCATCACACATCTCCATATTCTTCCTATTTGTCTCTCTCCTCTTCTTAAAAATATGCAAATATCAATGGATGAAGAGCTCCAGTTTAACTTCATCTTAACTAATTACATTGATCTTATTCTCAAATAAAGTGTTTATGTGTTACAAATGACTGAGACTTCAACACATGTTTTTGGGGGAACACGGTTCAACTTATGAGAGAATATAAAGATGATTAAGAATTGCTTCCCACTTTAAGTAGCTCCTAATCTCATGGTTTTCCATAGCTGGCTTAGAATTAGACCATCGTGGCTTGCAAACTCAGCCAAACCTATCTAGTTGCCAAGTTACTTAAGCCACCAGTTTCATTTTCTGAAAAATGAGAATAATATGAAAAAAAAGGAATAAATCAATGACTAGTGAATTTATACCAAGAATATTAACACAGGATGGGCACTGAACAAATGTTATTTTTTCCTTTCCTGAGATCAACACTCTTGTCTGGTCAATTTATTCATTCATATTTTTGCTCTTTCAGTAAAGATTTTTTGGACAAAACTAATATATGCCAAACACCAAGCTGTCATTAATATAATAGAGAATAAGACTGGATGATCCTTTCACTCATGGAGGCTACCATCCAACTCTATTCTGGATTTTAACTCAAGAGTTTATTTTGCAAAATGTCAAAAGTCCTCCAAGATGAGAAGAGTGCTGCCTAATTCAATTTTGGCTAGTGAAGAGTGATAAAGGGGGAAAAAGAACAACATTTATTGGTTTATGATACAGCAGATCTTGTGCTATATAGTTACTTATCATCTTACTCTATCCTAAGGCAACCCGGAGAATCAGGTACTCCGTTAAGCAAATCAGTTTAGAGAAATGAAGGAGTCTGCCCAGGAGCACTCAGCTAGTAATTCCTTCTGCTATACCTAGGAGTCTATGTGCTGTTGGTCAGGAATTCAGTTATTGGAATGCAAATGACACAGGATTCAGAGATGAATGAGAAGGACAGCACCCAGCCTCCTTTGACAAAGAAGCTAAACCTATGCATCAAGTGACAGTTAATCCAATGTTCAGGCCAATTTCTACTGTGTTCTGATTCATTTTTTTTTTCTATACACATATGAAAGCATACACATATTTGCCAAAATCTGCTTACTTTGTGCTGAATGGGCTTGGGAAGATCCAGTAGCACTTTTTTTTTTTTCCTCATGGTCCTTTGAAAGCAAGAGGAGACATGGCCAATAAGCACACATGAGGTCTATTACAAGATTATGGTTTCTTTAATTCTGTGTTCTAAGAAAGGAGACACCTGTGCATTAGCTAAAATCGATCCCTGCAGCTTTACAGTCTCCCCTGCTGAGAAGCACAGTCTTCTGGAGACCCTGCTTCACTACCTAAGGGCTCGTAAACACCAGTGCCAGGTAGACAAGCTCTCCAAGTGGTTGTCTTCTCACAGAAATCCTGGGAGATGCACAGCTTGGAAGACCATACAAGACATGGATTTGGCATCTGTTTCTATGTTCTTTTCCTTCCTTTTACAGTCAATGTGGATCATATATTCTCCTGGACATCAGGATGAATCCTAAAAGCCTTCCAGAATAATAGATTTCCTCTTATCCTTTAGGGTACTCTACTTTTGAGGCTTTTATAGGGATTTTAGCCTGAGTTTGCTGAGTTTTAATATGTAAATTATACTTGTTTCATTGGTCCAAGTACAATTGTGAGTTGAAATTTTTTCAATGTACAAAAGGATGCCTTCCAACTGGTATTGCTGTCACTGAGGGCCATTGCTGCAGGAGTCTCCTACAGCACTGGTTCTCAGCAGGGGGCAAGTTTGTTCCCCCCCCCCCCCACACACACACACACACCACATTTAGTGATGTCTGGAGGCAGTTGTGTTTGTCATAACTGGTGTATGTGCAGTGGCTACAACTGGCATCGATTGTGTTGAGGGTGTGGTTACTGCTAAATATCCTATAATCACAGGTCACTCGCCCACAGAAAGAATTATCTGACCCAAATATCAATAACATAAGGTTGAAAAACCCTGATCTTAAGGAATATCTTCGTCCTGAAGCCCTTGGGCATCACCCTGGAAACTACTTGATCTGCATTCCAGACTTCAAGCCAACAGTTTATTAATTGCTTTAGCATGGCCAAACAGCTCAATGCCTTTGGGCATCAGCTCTCATGTATGTAAAATAAGGGAAGTGGTTTTGGGGAAGAAATTGGAACATATTGAGCCACTAATGGTATTTTTAAGGCCAAAGGAAAAGTTAGAATTGTTTAATATTGAAAGATGTTTATTTAAGAGTTATTTATAATCATGAATATTTTAAAACAACTGAAGTTCTGTTTAAAGGACAGTTAATTCATTTGATAGAACATTATAAGAATCTTACAAAAACCAATTCTCAGCATAGAAAATGACTTTATTATAATTTTAAGACAAAGATTGCCAGGCATGGTGGTTCATGCCTGTAATTCTAGTGGCTCGGGAGACCAAAGCAGGAGGATCACAAGTTTGAAGCCAGCCTCAGCAACTTAGTGAGGCCCTAAGCAACTCAGTGAAACTCTGCCTCAAAAAAACATAAAATAAAATAAAATAAAATAAATAAAATGGCTTGGAATGATCCTCAGTGATAAAGCATTCCTGGTTTCAATTCCTGGTACCAAAAAAAAAAAAAAAAAAAAACCCAAAAAAACCCCAAAAAACAAACAACAACAACAAAAAAACAGGAGTCGGGGGAGAGAAAAGATTACTAAGATTCATATATGTATATGTAGCAGAGCAGAGGGAAATCTGTCTCCACTCTGGAGCTCCCTTTACCCACATTTCTCAATGTGGCACTCCTCACAGCATCCAACACACACTCGTTGAATTGTTGTTATGACCAGAATGTGGATGATGGTAATGTCATAGTCAGCTCTATATTTTGCATGTGGAGGGTATACAGCAAATGTTAATTCAATTTATTGAACTGTGTGTAAGAACAATAAAACAAAATATAAAACTGTATCAAAGAGGTCAGAAAAAATGCAACCAAATTTTAGCAATTATATAGCTTTTCTCTTTTACTTTCTAGAGAAAAAAAATATTTTAAAAAATTTTAACATAGGTATAAAAAGAAAAAAAAAAGAAGAAAAGAATATTTGGAGAGACTTTGAAGAAGAATTCTCTTGTTAGCACATGTAAGCAGGAGGTGTTTTCTTCCTGTTTTTCTCATTCCACTCCTGGCCCCATATTCAGGAAAAATTTGGTACTGATTCCCACTGCTGTCAACATTAGGTATTGACTGTGAAAGCTTTGATAATCACATTGAGTCTTACATTTTTGTCTCTCCATCAGTTACATATTTTTTATGCAAGGGAAGTTTATTTATTTATTTATTTATTTATTTATTTATTTACTCATATCAACATTCTTGATACTGACCACAGGGCTTTCTATATAGGTGGTGTTCAGAATGTCAATTGTTAAAACTCCTCTGCATAGTGTTCACTGTGTCACATTGTGAATTGCTGTAAGAAGTTAGTGATTGCAAATAGCTTATTCACATATAGTAGATGCTCCTTAAACATAGTGAATTGAACAAACGGGTGGCAACAAAACTTATGCTCTTTGAATTAAGCCAACTAAACCAAATTGCCTCTAGCAATACCTGCTTCACTTAGCATAGCACAGTTGAACAAAATTGAAATCTCTCCCCTTTGGTTTGGAGTTATAGTAATAAGAGCAGGATTGAATCTTGTTTTTTTCTTTTTTTATTTGTATCATTCATATATTGTAGGGTTAGTAACAGCTAAAAAGAAAAATATATTTGTATGCAAACATAATATTCTTAGTTGGAGATATACTTTATCCTTGTTAAATTGAATTCAAAATCAAGATTAATAATTGACGTTTTTCTTTAGGATCATGTGTTTGTATATATACATTTATTTTTGTTTAATTAGTTATACATGACAGCAGAATACATTTGGTTCATTGTACACAAGTGGAGCATAGCTTTTCATTTTTCTGGTGACATATAATACAGAGTTGAACCATATGTGCAGTCATACATGTACTTAGGATAATGATGTCCACCTCATTCCACCATCTTTCCTGCCTATGCCCATGTCCCCTCCCCTCCTCTCTCTCCCCTTTTTCCAATCAAAATTCCTCCATTCTTCCCTTGTCCCCATCCCCATTATGGATTAGCATCTACTAATCAAGGAGAACATCGGCCTTTGGTTTATTGGGATTGGCTTACTTCACTTAGCATGATGTCCTCCAACTCCATCCATTTATTTATATCATGCCATAATTTTATTTTCTTTTAATGCAGAGTAATACTCCATTGTGTATATATACCACATTCTTAATCCATTCAGCTATTGAAGGGTATCTAGGTTGGTTCCACAGTTTAGCTGTTGTGAATTGAGCTTCTATAAACATTGGTGTGGCTGTATCACTATAGAATGCTGATTTTAAGCCCTTTGGATATGGACTGAGGAGTGAGATAGCTGGGTAAAATGGTGGTTCCATTCCACATTTTTAAAGGAATCTTCATACCTTATTTCCAGAGTGGTTGTACTAACTTGCAATGCCACCATCAATGTATGAGTGTACGTTTTCTCCCACATCCTTGCCAACACTTATTATTGCTTGTATTCTTGATAATTGTCAAGATTAGATGCCCTTCAATCGATGAATGGATTAAGAATGTGGTACATATACACAATGGAGTATTATTCTGCATTAAAGGAAAATAAAATTATGGCATGATATAAGTAAATAGATGGAGTTGGAGAACATCATGCTAAGTGAAGTAAGCCAATCCCAATAAACCAAAGGCCAGTGTTCTCCCTGAACATCTGATTCAAGTGAGATAGAATCTTAGTTTTGATTTGCATTTCTCTAATTACTAGTGAAGTTGAACATTTTTTCTTATATTTGTTTGTCAGTTGTATATCTTCTTATGTGAAGTGTCTGTTTATTCCCTTAACCCATTTATTGGTTATTTATTCTTTTGGTGTTGAGTGTTTTGAGTTCTTTATATATCCTAGAAATTAGTGCTCTATAAGATGTATGTGTAGGAAAGATGTTCTCCTATTCTGTGGGCTCTCTCTTCACATTTTTTATTGTTTTCTTTGCTAAGAAAAAGCTTTTTAGTTTGAATCCATCCCATTTATTAATTTTTGATTTTATTTGTTGAACTTTAGGAGTTTGGTTAAAGAAATCAGGACCTAATCCAACATGATGAAGATTTGAGCCTACTTTTTCTTCTATTAGGTGCAGGGTCTCTGGTCTAATTTCTAGGTCCTTGATCCACTTTGAGTTGAGTTTTGTGCAAGGTGAGAGATCCTTGTTTAATTTCAATTTGCTATATATGGATTTCTAGTTTTCTCAGCACCATTTGTTGAAAAGGCTATCTTTTCACCAATGTATGTTTTCAGCACATTTGTCATTAACTTGTTTTTTTCCTGAGGCTTAATTAGATAGCTTCCTGATAAATTCTAATCCCTTTAGGGAAAAAAAAATGCTCTTTTCAAATTTAACATCTGTACTAATCAGGTTTTCATTACCACCATGAAATACCAGAGACAGCTAACTTTATAAAAAAGAAGTTTTTTTTAGCTCACAGTTTTAGAGGTTCAAAATCTAAGACTGGACCTCATTGGTTTGGCCCTCAAAATAAGGGTGATGGATGGTACCATGTCATGACAGGATTGGAGATCTCATTTCAAATAGGAGTAGACAGAAAAACAGAGAATTGGCAGAACCTGGTTGCTCTTTTTATGATAATCCTCTCATAAGATCTCAAGAGGTCACATGAGAACTACCAAGAGGTCACATGCCCTAAAATACCTCCTTCCCACAATGACCTAAGGACCTGGGCTCCACCTTCTAAAGGTTTCACCACCACCCTGAATTGCTTTAATCACAACAGGAGACATTCAGATCACACTCAAATCATAGCAGCATCTTTAGCACAAGGCTGGAATTCCCTGATATCAGTTTAATGCTATGAAACTTTAGGCTTTAAAAAATTCTTGATTTTCTGAAGTTCTTTATTCTCTGGGAGACCTTAAAATAATAAGGACAGGTGTGTTTTAGGTAGTGACAGCAAAGTGCTCTATTATGTTAGAGGGAGTTTGAATAGCAAAAATGCTGAACAAATAGGGTTCTGGGTATTGGTTAAAAGACAGGCTGGGTTTAAATCCTGGCTCTGCCATTCATTACCTCTCTGCATGGCCTCTGGTGGGGTAGATAAGTGTTCCAAGCTCTCCATTTTCTCATCTGAAAAAGGGAAGCTCATGATGCATGATATGGTTTGGATGAGAGGTGTCCTCCAAAAGTTCATGTGTGAGACAATACAAGAAGGTTTGGAGGAGAAATAATTAGATTATATCCTTAAACTAATCAGTGAATTAATCCCTGGTGGGATTAACTGAGTGATAACTGAAGGCAGGTGGAGTGTGGCTAGAGGAAGTGGTTCATTGGGGGTGTGGCTATGTTTTGTATATGGAGAGTGGAGACTCTCTTTCTCTGCGTCCTTCACCATGTAAGCGGCTTCCGTCTGCCACACTCTTCTGCCATGATGTTCTGCCTCACCCTGAGCCCTGAGGAATGCAGTCGGCTCTCCATGGACTTAGACCACTGAAACTGTAAGTCTCCAAATAAACTTGTCCTCCTCTACAATTGTTCTGGTCAAGCCTTTTAGTCACAGCAGCGAAATAGCTGACTAAAACAGTGTGTACCTCAAAACTATTGAGAGTAATAAATGAGATATTGATCCTGAAGACTGATCACAGCTCACTATATCTGACTCAATAACCAGTCAATAAAATCATATAGTGTTATTATTTGTGTCCCAATTTTGTCCACAAAGTAAGACATGTAACCTGGAAAAATACAATAAAGACTTTCTTTGCTTCTCTCACCACCCCCTAATTGAAGATTTATACTAGACCGTCTCAATTCTTCTCAGACTCTAGACTCCTCTGGTTCTAAGGATTAATGGATTTAGGAGCTTTATTGAGGTCTAGTTCCTGTGCATATTCTGTGGAACTAAAAATAGGTCAGAAGATCATGGTCTCATGAGGTTTGGAGGCTTGAAACCATTGGGGAGGAGGGTAGCAATGCACCAACAGAAGGGTGCAGAGGAAAGACTACTGGGTTAGGATTCAGAGAATCAGGACCTGACACAGGCATTTTGTGGCTGCACATATCATTTCTACATGGCAACTTCCAACATTCTCACTAATAATAATAGAAATTAGCTAGAGATTTGAAGGACTTGCCCAGATCTTACCTTGCAAGACTTTGATCTATTTGTACCCTCCTGGGCATGCTGTTCTGAATTTATTCTTCTCTGCAGTATTGGTTCCATGATTGCTCTCCTCCCTTAATCATTCTTCACTTGAGGTTTTGAGTTTGAACTTGTTTTCCCATTTAGATGCTAGTTTATTAGCCACTCTCACATGCCAAATAGAAATCCCAGAATAATACAAGCATTTGTCTAAAGGTCTTAGGGTCTTTTCTGTATCTACTGCTTTCAGAATGACCATAATGAGGCTCAAGGGACTAACCAAAGGTTAAGGAAAAACCACCTGGCACTAAGAAACCAAAGGCAGTGGGAAAATCCTGCACAGGAACCAGAGAAGCTGAAGAAATAGCAGATCAGAAGCCACTTGGAAACAGGTTAAACACTGAATAAATCATTAAATCTTAGACTCATCAAGTCATGCTTCAGGGAGTAGAACAGATAAGAATAAAGTCTTTTCACACTTGGTGCTGGAATTTTATTAAACCAATATTGTCTGATTCTAAATTCAATCTTTTTTTTTTTTTTTAACCAAGCCATGGTTTTCCAAACTCTAATCTCTGGTATTCCTTTTCACGTTTTCACTATTTCTGTTTAGCACTTGTACTTTAAAACATGTTTTCTGTATGTTGACTCCTCTCCCTAAAAAATTGCTACTTTGCATGAATTTATTTTAAAAGTAAGATGTATAAATACCACCATAAATGGAAAAGCAATTTTACTTACTATAAATAGAGAGTAATAACAACAATAAATAAATGAAAACAAAATAGTGGTATTAAATTCTTGCTGTAGGCCTGAGGTCTGGAAGACTATATGCCCGAGGCACCTTTCTCCGTTAAAAATAGAGATGCTCCACATTATGTACAACCACAAAAACGGGAAGTTATACTCCATATGTGTATGATATGTCAAAATACATTCTGCTGCCAGGTATAACTAAAAAAGAACAAATAAAAACAAATAAATAAAAGAAGCCAAAAAACAGAGGTGAGCAAGCTTTAGAGGGGTGCTGAAGATATAGAGCACCAATATGATGTCTTTCTCTTTAGTACTGTCAAAAGATTTGAAAGACAATTGAAATTCTTATTATGTGCCCACACCTATTTCATGTCTTTTTTCTAGCCACCCACTCCTGCAAACCCTCTCCAGGACTACCTATCTCCATATCCATATGTGGAGAAGATTTTTTTTTTTTCATGGTAGTGGTGATGTTGTGAGCTTCTGAAGTCCAGCAAGTGCCCACCATCTCCTCAATTGAGACAATGCATATATTAGATGGGAAGTGAAAAGCAAGATAGAGAAAAACCAATGGATTTGAACTGTGGCAATAACCTCCTACCATGAAGTTTGTATTCAATATATCATAATTGAAGGTCATGACAGTTTTCTACTAAAAAACATGAAATGCTTTTTTGTGGATATAATTAATTTTTAATTCTTTAGCCTGAAATTTAATGTCTTGCAAAAAGTTTATTATGCATCACCATAATATGTGAATGTGACCACCATTTGTGACCACCATTCAGACCAAAGTGATTCAGAATAAATCACTCATCTTTTCTCTTACATGTTCTTTCAATCTCTTGCCTTTATTATATCGATAATCTGTTCCCTATGTTTAGGAGATCTCTCCCTATTCCCACGTTGGATCTAATTGGTGGTAAGCAGAGAGATATCAGCTTGAAAGATGAGGGCAGGAGACATGCCATGTGCAGAGGCATGGAGATATCTATTGGACTTGGCAACATGAAAGCTCTGAGAAATGTTAGCTGGAATTGTTTTAGTCAAGTGTTAGGAGTGTGGGCATACTGAGAAGTAAATGAGAGTTGAGTAACCAGAGAAACAAAGCACATTATTGACCTAGAGAAGAGATGAAACATGAAGAGCTAGATAGAGCACAACACAGAAGAGCTCCAAGCACGTTTTAGGTAATAAGCAACCAAACATAGGAAGAAAATTAAGATCCAATCCAAGAAACATGGGAGAACAGAATCAAGAAGAAAAGTAGAGGGGCTGGCCTTGTACACGCGGAAGGACATTTGGAAATACTCTCAGTAAGATGATGACTTTCTATAAATGGAATGGAATTTGCAGGACAAGTCTGTAGCACACATTTACCACTAAGTAGCAGGAATCTGCTGGATTTTTGCCATTCAATGTATAATATTAGGAAAGTCAAATCATTCATTATTAGGTGGAGTCACAAAATATTTCAGGTTGAAGAAAGTCCAGTCTTCAACTTTATGCTTAGATGTATGTCATGGAGAGAATGTTGACTCAAACTTGGTGGCAGGAGATTAGTTTCTACGTGAAAGAGAACATTCCAGAAAGCCTTAAGTATCGGAAAGCTCTCTTCTAATCGAAAGTGATATCCATCTCACTGGCATAAATGGTTATAGTTTTGCCCTAAAATTTCTTAGGTACTTGAATCCCTCTTCAAATAAGCATATAGTGATGAATTTTTTTAAACAAAATATGAAGTCATCTAATTATTTTTCATATGACATGATTTCAGAAATCGGATTCCATTTTCTCAGGGATTCTTTTATGGATATACAACATCTGTTTAAATTATTATGTCCAAAAATAAAAATATCATTTCCAATATGGTTTGATCAGGGAAAGGTATTGAGGAGTTCATTCCAGGCACTGAGTTTCATGAAGTCCAGCCAAGTTGCTGATGGAGATTTATTGAGTACTTACTATATGTAGGCAATTTCTTAAGAGTTTTAAATACATCATCTTATTTAATCTTTATAATAACCCAATGAGGTAGGAATTATTAATATTACATTTCACAGATTAACAATTGGAAGCCAAACTGGGTTAAGTAATTTCCCCAAAGTCACTGAGTGAGCAAGGGACCAAGCTGGGATCAGAACTCAGGTTGCTTACTTTAGCATTCAAGGTGCTACATTAAAACCTCCTCACCTGTGTTATGTTTTTGTTCATTTCTCTTTCATTCTGTACTTATACAAATAGCATTTTTGAATCAAGCACTGAGCATAGACTATGACATATATAGGCTCTTATTAAATGGGGCGAATCACTATGGTGTAGGTATTGCTAGCTCCCGTTTTGTAGATGAGAAAGCTGAAGTTCAGATTAGCAATGATATTTTACTAAGAGCCTACTAAGTGTCAGGCACAGCACTGTCAATAGTAAAGCACATCATTTTACGTGAGAAAATATAGTCCTATCTTTGGATTCCTGGTCAACATTGTAATATGGTTTCTCCAATACTCCAGTTTTTCATCTAGCAAAATCTCTCAGAATCAGTCTAGAATACTGGTGTTTGCTATCTTTGACAGAAAAAAAAGCAAACTAACAAACAAACAAAAAACAATAACAAAACAATGAATGAACAAAGAAAACAAAAATCCTGTTCATAAAAGCAAAGATGTCCTCTTTCAAGGGTTTCGGAGAAAAAGACAGGGTTCTGGTTAAAGAGAAGTCATGTCTATGTCAAGGTGAACAGTATCTCCTACCCTCCTCAAAAAGTCTAACGTGTTTTTAAAATCAGTGTTCCACCCCCTGCTTATGTAGTGGTTTTTCCAACATGTACTAAAAGTGTAAAACATAGCAAAGACTATATTGCATGCAAAGAGGCCTTTGCATCCATCAGGACTTCTTGGTGTTGCTGTTGGCCAGCTTTTCCATCTGGGATGTCATTGGCCATCTTTCATCTGGTCACCTGTTAGAAGAATCCACAGCCACCCGAGCAGAGCAAAGCCACATCTTTTGGTACTCTTTTGGCAGGAGGAGGAATCTGGAGATTTCCCATAAAGCCTGTGCTTCAAATTGTTTTTAAAGCATTTGCTTGATGTGACAATGTCTTTGGGGAAAAGTTGGCTTTGCCTCTCAAGGATAATAGAGGATGATTAATTTACTCTGTTGTGAATAGATGAAGAGACATCTATTAAAAGCACAAGGGTTTGTGTAATCTGCAAATTATGGAGGGAAGAACTTGCAGATTCTTTCCACTTCCTCTCCCAAACTAAAAGCCTCGGCCCCACCCATCCTCAGAAGACTTTGCCACTCTTTCTAAACTGGGCAGGGAATACCTGTTCTCACCTAACACCCATTTGATAAAACCAAAACCAAAGAAGCAGCAGAGGAGAGAGTTACTGGACTCTCCTATTAAATATAATCGAATATTCCTGGAACCATGCTTTCTTGGTTAGAGTCTGTTCAAGTAAAAGTGAAATCTAAACTCTAAACATGAACCTTTTAAGAAAAATAATCAATTTTGAAAGAGATGAATGCATCGTTAGGAAAAAACAACAGCTTTAATCATCACTTTGAACACTGCAGTGCTATCTCATTAATCCCTCAACTGAATTTCTCATTATTAAAATAATACGGGGGACTTTGCAGTCTGAAAAAAAAAAAGGATACAAATTTACAGATGGAATGTTCCAGAATATCTTGGAAAGACTAAAACTACCAAACTTTCATCCTGTTCCAGCTATAGACATGATGCCCACGAGGAGCTGTAATTCTTGACATGGCTGTTCTCCATAGGCTTGGGAAAGAGTTCCAAACACAGGAACCTACGCCAGAGGCCACTCTGACTGCTTCCATCCTCAGCTCAATGCAGAGATGCAGGCCTCCAAGTGTCTCCTATCTATTAAGCATTCAGAACAGAGAAGGGCCAGCTAAATGCACGGGGGTGAGGAAGCTACAGGGTTTTATGTCTTATTAATTGGACATCACTATTTAAACTCTTGAAAACTCCAAATGGCTCTGGCATGAAGTCCGAACCATAAAATAAATGGAGTCAAGAAGGGAAAAGGAATACTCTGAATAAGGCCGTTTCCTCTTCCTTCCTAGAATTGCAAATGGTGTCTGGTACCAGAATTTCAAATCACAGCTGAGTGCTCAGGTAGCCTTGAAATGCTGTTGTCACTGCAATCAAAACTTTTCTTCATTTCGTTTTAGTTCTGCCCTTTTCAAGAGATGGTAGCTGAAATAAAACAACACTTTTTAAAAAAAAAATTTAGATCAATCAATGGGGATGCATCTGTAGAAAGCATTTACCCAGCAAAATAAAACCTGACTTGATCCCCCCAACCCCCTTTTTATTTGTGGCCAGTATCTTGTCAAGTAATAGTGCCCCCTCTTCCTTGCAAGGAAATTTTCTGAAAAGATGGTTTCCTCTATGCTAAGCAGGAAAGAGGGTTTGTTTCTGTAAAAGAAGGTTGCAGGAGAGACCAGCATAGGTTCCCTTCTGTCTTCACTTTCTTGAGGATCAGTACAATCTCCTGGCAGATTGCTCTATCCCCATGAAAATTGGCAGAGCCCAACAAATTAGCCGGCACTCCATCAGCATCAATACCCCTCCTCCCCACCATCCCCATCCCTCCTCACTCTCATCCAAGGGATTCTGCTTTTGTCCTAGGTCACAGGTGGCAGACCAGGAGAGATCCCTTGGAGGACTGAAGGAATGCTGTTTAGAAAGTAATAAGAAGAAATGATTAGGACCATTGGGAAAGGTGGGGATGAGAACACCCTGTTCTAAGTTCAGCACAGAAACTCTGCCAAGAGAGATGAAAGGAGGAGAGAAGGGAGTTGCCCTGTGTGGCTACCTGCTCTGTACCATATGCTCCCTTAAGAGTCTTGCACACATTATCATACTTGAACCTCACAGCAGCACTTTGAGGGAGCCGTGACTGTCCCCCACCTTACAGGTGGGGAAATTGAGCCTTAGAGACCATCAGTGACATGCTCAAGGCACATGGTATGGACTTTAAGATTGAAAACTGCATCTATATATGCCCAAAGTCATGACGGTTTCTGTCACTTCTTGTGAGAAACAGCATACCCTTTGCCCCCAGTGCCTCCTACTCTCCCAGGTGTTCATCTCTAGGGAAGCTGTCATTCAGCTGTCATTGCACTGGCATCTGCTTGGTGTCTTAGTTCTTAACTTGGACCTCCACTCATTGTCTAAGGCCTTGATAACCAATATTCTTTTCCTCTCAAATGAAACCTTATCTTGGCTCCAACATTTGATTTCCCTACAATGATGTTGGCCTAGTCTCAGGGAGTGTGAACAGTCCTGGGAAAAAGGCAGAATAATATAGAGTTTCATATCTACCTATTCATTTTTTACCCTATGTGTATGAAACATACCTTATTTCATTTTATTTTTATTGGTGCATTATTGTCATATATAATAAAGGGATTTATTATGCCACATTTATATATGCACTTCAAATAATTTGATCAATCTCATTTCCCAGTACCTTCCCTTTCTCTTCCTTCCTCCTTCCTCCTGATCCACTTGACCTACTCATTTCCCTTCCATTATTATTATTTTAATTAATGCATTATAATTATATATGTTCATTGTGGTATAATTGTATAGTATATGGACTTAGCATAATTTGGTTGATTTTCTTCCCCAGTACTTCCCCATCTACCCTTCCTTCTCTCTTAATCCCCTTTCTGTATTTTACTGGTCTCCCTTCTGTTTTCATGAGATTCCCAACTTTTATATTCCCCTCCCCCTCTCACTTTCACACACGAGAGAGAAAACATTCTGCCCTAGGTTTCTGTGTCTTGGTTATTTCCCTTAGCTTGATTTTCTCTAGTTACATACATTTACCAGCAAATGCTGTCATTTTATTCTTCTTTATTACTGAGTAAAACTGGATTGTGTAAAGACACCACACTTTCTTTATCCATTCATCTGTTGATGGGCTCCTAGGCTGGTTCCATAACTTGGTTATTGTGAGTTGTGCTATTATAAACAATGTTGTGCCTGTATCTCTATAGTGTGCTGGTTTCAGTCCTTTTTTATAAATACCAAGGAGTGGGGTCTCTGGGTCTTATGGTGGTTCCATTCCTAGTCTTCTGAGGAATCTCCATGTTGTTTTCCAAAGTGGTTGTACTGATAATTTTATTAAATTATAATTCAGAGCTCAGAGCCAGGGCTTGGGACTTACTCAGAACTGGGTTTCATTTGGGACATCCCTTCTTATTAGCTGGGTCACCTTGAGCAACTTTCTTATGTCCATCAGCCTCAGTGTTCTTTTTAGAAGGTGGGCATAGGGATGCATTCCTTCCAGATTTATTGTCAGGATTATGAGGGATAATGCATGAAAGCACTAAGCATGGTGTAGAGTGCTTAGTGAGACTTAATAAATGGAAGCTTTTATTTAGGTAGATGTTTGAAATTAAATGGTCACCATATTCATTTTAGGGTTGATAAATGAAGTCAACATCCCAGGGAAGAAATGACCCAGTACTAGGAGAATGGCAGTTCACCTTCCCCTAGGAAGCTGAAGTCCTTTTCTACCCCTTGGTGGAAATATTCCTTGCACTGCAATTTTTCATGTCTTGCAAATTTCAATCAATACAATTGATTTAATGATTAATTTATTGTGTTCCTCAGTAAAAGCCCAGCATCGACTTCTTAAAATGGAATCTTATTGCATTTTAGCCAAACAAAACTAATTGGCAGCAATTATTTAAAGGGGAAGCACAAAGCATTCTAAACATACACACACACACACACACACAATCAAAACCAAAATGGAAAAAAAGAACCTCAAACTACGTTAAGACTGCAGAAGTGGGGGAATTAATTCCACTGTGAGTGCTTTGTGAGTTGCTGTGCTTAAAGGATCATCCCATCCAGCTATGGTCATCTGTGTATCCATGTCACTAGAGACCTTTACATATTGCACAGGACAAGGACATTGGGATTATTTTTCCTTCTGTAATTAGTATTAGGGGTAGTTGTGTTCTCAGGCTGATGGTTCATTTCTGTCTCCTAGGCTATGATCAATGAGGCTTCCATCTTCAATTGGCTTACAGGAAATATAAAGATATCTATGTCCCTCCCCCAGCTTTGAGTCACATTTTTGGTTTGACCATTTTTTTCCCGTTTCATTTTTGGATCTATATTTTTTATCTACCATTATTTTCCTTTGCTTCATTTCACACACCGAATCATAAAGTGGATATATCTAACGGAATCTCACTGCTTTTTAAAATTTGCCTAAAATATATTTGGACCAAAGTGAAGTCTATAATAACTAATGAATAAACACAAACAAAGATTAGAAAAGTGTCTTGTCTACCATTATCACAAACCAATTTTGTAGCTGCTTCTTTGTAGCAGCCATGTTTATCTTCTGTAGAGCAAATGCACTCTACCAGCCCCCTCCCAACCCAAAGGCTTGCTGTTGTTCAGTCACTCAGCTCCCTCCTGAGGAAGTTCAAGAGGACTGGTGAGCCTCTGACCCCAGGCTGTGGGAGGTGACTTGGGGAAGGCCCGAGAGGCTGCCTTGGCCACACGGTGTCAGTCTTGCAGCGCTGGTGGGAGGACTCTGGCACTGTCCTTGGCAGCTGGAAATGCTCCCTGCTTCCTTCACACACCTCTCAGGTGCACAGGGATGAAATATCATCCCTTTGAGTTTTTCATGTTCCATAGTAAAGGGATAAGAGTTCTCTTTGATATACTTACTTTCCCAGCTGTGCTGTGTAAGTTTAAGGCAACAGAAGAGACAATGACTTTTAAAAATGCTTTTCTTTCCCCAGGAGTGCTGTCAGGAGGTTGTCCATCCAGAACCACACCAACACAGCCTGCAGAGATAGCCCTGGGTCCCAGGGAAGTCCAGATTCCATAGCCTGGAGACCTCAGTTTGCAGCAAGTACTGGTGTCTTGACCACTATTCTCTTACTCACTTGTTTGTGTGTGAATTCAAACTATTGTTCAACTTTTTGTGCCTCAGCTTCCTCATCTCTAAACTAGAACTTTTAAACTCATTTCAGATGAATATTGTGAAAATAAATTGGGTTGGGTCTGCAGATCACAATTTCATGAAGGTGCTGAATAAATGAGAACTGTTATTGGTCAAATGTGAGCTGGGAATAGCTGTTGACTATTAAATGTGAGCTGGGAATAGCTGTTGACTATTTTTTTTTAAAGAGAGAGAGAGAGAGAGAGAGAATTTTAATATTTATTTTTTAGTTATCAGCGGACACAACATCTTTTGTTCTTTTTGTATGTGGTGCTGAGGATCCACCCTGGCCGCACGCATGCCAGGCGAGTGCGCTGCCGCTTGAGCCACATCCCCAGACCAGCTGTTGACTATTTTAACTTTAGAATAAACCTTGCACTTTCTCTAGTGTCTAATTAAAGTGGGCAGAGGTGTGTGAGAATGAGAGAAGGGGTTGTAGAGGGAAAGAAAGAAAGGAAGGAAAGATAGGAAGGAGGGAAGGAAGGAAGAAAGCCAGCCAGCAAGGTGGTGTGTGTGTGGTGCTCAGGTGACATGCACCAGAAGTAAAGTGCCCCTTTGTATCACAGGAGAAAGCTGCTGAGCCTGTATCCTAATGTTGCTTTTCTGCCTGACAGTTTTATGACTTTCTTCTAGTGACAGCCAGCCCTCATGTGATTCTTGCTCGTGACTGAGAGCACCACACCACCTACTGAGGAGCAGACTCTCCTGAGAACCAGATGGAAGGCCCTGGGCTCTAGCAGCATTTGCAATGTCACTCTTACATCTCCAGGACTGAAGAAAGACTAGTTAAAAGGACACAGGCTTTAGAGTGAAGTGTAGATGGCATTCCAGCTCTGGACTTCCTGGCTACGTGAACTTGAGTCATCATATACCCTTCCAAGTTTACTTCCATCTTTGGTGAAAATGGGAATAATAACATTTACTTATTAATGATTTTTGCTAGGGATTCAATGAAATAGCACAAGTGGAAACACTGAGGCAAGGGAAGCATGAGGTCCTGGTGACTTTTCTGTCTGTGTAGACCAGAGCCATCCCGTCTGACACATGGTGCAGGAATTTGCCTCCCCAACCCTGTGGCTGTGGCTGGAACTGTAGAGAAGGAAAGACAAGTTATGTTTTAAACACATTAAGTTGGAGGTATGTGTTGGGTAGGCAGGTGGAAATATATGGGAAGATAGCTGTGGAGCTCCTCTGGGTGGAGATTTGGAGGTCATCTGAGCTGGTTGAATGGCTCTCAAGCAAAAAGCTTTCTTTCTGGCCTTGTCAGTCTTATTGCCCTCCACAAACTTAATTTAAAACATGCTGTTAGAGATTCTGTTTTCTTTCAGAGAGCCTTGGACTAGGTAGAAATACTATCTTATCACTTGGCTCATTTACCCTTGCTGGGACCCTTACATTGCTCTCCAAGTATTGCAGAAGGCTGAATCCACCTGCAACCATTACATTACATTCTGTTCCCTTTGCTATGGTGGCTTCCTGCCTTGCCAAAATGAGGATTTTTAGAGTTGGTGGTTTCTAGCTTGACCTAGGATGTGATAGTGTGATGGGATCCCTGAGAAATGCTGATAGGTTATGAATTGTAAATGCATTCTCTCTCTCTCTCTCTCTCTCTCTCTCTCTCTCTCTTAGAAGAGGAACCTGAGGCCCAGAAGATAATCTAAGTGATTTTCCATTCCTGTGAGGGTCAGAGCCACCACATCTGGCTGCCTCCTTACTTATAAGGCCATGCCTTATGATCCAGAGCCTGGTACTCAAGTGACAATAACTACAGCCAGCTGTTCTAGGCTGAAGGGAAACTCTTCAACAACCTTAAGATATGGAACTCATCACTAATATGAGTGAGTCACTGTGACTCAGACTGTCTTGAGCTTGAAAATCCTGGCTTCAAATATAGTGATGTACTAATGAAACACAGTTCCCTAAAAGGTAAGAAACAGATGGCTTAACCCTATGCCAGTGTTCTACGTGCCAGCCCCTTGTTGACCAGTATTTCCCACTGTTATTATGGGGTAAGAGATTCTTAGGCTCCAACCAGGGAGAAAATTTTTGGAAAGCTAAATATACTGTCTTCCCCCTACCATCAACAGTCCACAATGAGAATTAGCACCTAAAGAAATCTGCTAAAAGTTTGTGTTTAGTTTTACTGCATACTTCCAGATCATAACTGACCATAAGACTTAAAATAAAGCATACATTTGCATCACATGAAGTATTTTGAACAACATCATTCACACTTTGAGATTTTGATTTATAAACACTGTCTTGGGTAACTTATTGGTTTTTAACTTAACTCTTGCAATAGTCCTGTGACATAGGCATTGTTTATTCTCATTTTATGTTGAGGAAATGGAGTCCAGAAAGGGAAGGAATTTTCCCTGGGTCCCACAGTCAACTTACCCTGCTTTTTAATGTGTGTAGTTTATAATTTATCATAGATCCACAACATGTCATCTGTGTCTTTGCCATCGTGTTCTCTCTGCCTGGAATTTGCCTGTTATTGTTCCTGATTGGGTATCTACCTTATCTCTAAAGATATGGTCACGAGTATACTTGGATGGGCTAAGTGCTCCTCCTCTGTGACCCCAGAATAATATCCTTGCTTCTGTCTTAATATTGTCCACTTTATTTTAAAAGTACCTATTTAGGCACCCCCTCTTTCCAGTAGCTTAAAAAGTGCTCAAGAGTAGGTGCCACATCGTCCTTTGTCCTTGTACACTGACACCCACGTACAACACCCGTCTGGAGTGTAAGCACATCTCTGTTGCACGGAACTGAACTGAAGCCAGTTTTCTGTAACTTCAAAGCCCCAAACATTTCCCATTATACTGCCCTATATCCCATTCCAGTCATAAAAGTTCTATTACATTTTGGCCCAAATAACCAATGGACTTATTTTTGCTCCCAGAGTAGTTGGTAATTCTGTGGAGAATTATAGGGAGTGAATTTGGGAGGAGGATGGGCACCTAAATTCAAATTTATATTACAGCAAAGATTGCATTAGCAATCTAAATAGAAATCCCTTAGTACAGGGCCGGGAATAAAGAGAGCTCTCAGTAAACATTAGCTATTATTTAAGCTTCTATAATTTCAGAGAATGAATTCAGTCATCGTCAATAATACTTTTGTTTTCATAATGCCTTGAGTCAAAGATTAGATTACAGCATTTTTTTTTTTTTTTTTTTTTTTTTGATGAATACCTTGGCTGGATGGATCTAACCTAAAGTTAAGTTTCTGGAGCTCAGAGCAGAAGCCAGTCAGAAGCCTCTTGTGAGGCCCTCTGGCACAGACAGGCTTATTCTCTCAGAGTGGACAACCTACCCTCACTGGACACTGTTAACAATGGGTCTCACTAGGACTCAGGCAGAAGAGCTCTGCCTGAAAGTTAATCTCCCTTTCCTCTACCCTGCCCACTATCCCATTCTATCTACATCAGGAGAACAAGACTTTGATGCTTAAGCTTGCCCATAGTTTTACCACTGTTTGTTAAGAACTGATTCAAGGAACCACCTTGTTGGTGTTTCTATGTGTTGGTCTCCATCCTATCGAAGGCCTGAAGGCCTTTTTTTTTTCTCCCTACCTTCTCTCTCCCTGTATCTTACACAAGTCCTGAAGATTATTATTCATATAGAGCCCCCATGTTCTGACTCTGGTTTATTCACAACCTTATACTCTCTGAAACATTGGAAGAGGCTCTTAACTTGTCTTCCTGTTCCTGATCTCATTAAAATAAATCAAGTTGGTTCCATTCTTCAAGATCTTCGATGAATGTTAGGGAAAATGAGAAGTTTTCAATTTGACCAGCAAAAGTCAATATAGTCTCTCCCAGTCACTTCTGTGGCCATAGCTCCTATCACTGACCTCTTCCTGTCCCCGTGTCAAGGAGCACAATAAATTTCTTGCCATTTCTTACTCTGTGCCTCTGTACATTTTTTTTCCATTAGGAATTTTCTTCTTCCCCATGTTTGGTAATTCCTGCTCATCCTTTAAAACCGGACTCAAATGTCCCCTCCTCTGGGACTCCTCTCTTCCTCCCTAGGGCCATGCACATGGCTGTTCTTGGGCTTCCCCTGAACTTGGCCAGCCCACCTCTATCTTGCACACAGTCTGTTTTTCTCATTTCTTTAATTGGGGGTGGGGGAGTTCTGGGGACCCTTTGTTGGAGTACAAAGGGGGTCAAAGTGATGACTTGCTGTGGGTTACCCTCTCTCCTACCTTTTGGCTGGGATATAAAATTTGTGCTGGATATACCTTTTGATAAGCAGTCCCCAAGACTGAGAGGGTCAAACAGGACTAGATGAGTATCATGAGAGAATACAGTACCATGAGAAAATTACTTGGGATGAACTCTGGGCTCAGTGGGACAGTCCTCCTGAAGTTTACTTCTGATCCACTTATTCCACCTGTGGTCTATTCCAGTTCCCCAGAGTAGGCAGGGATTTAGACAAACCCTGGCAAGGAATAACCAGAGCACATGTGCTTGATGCCTTTTATGTTGCGTTTTCTCAGGAGCCTAAGTGACAGAATGGGGATTTAGGATCTTGGCTCTGCACAACCACACATTATAACCCACAGTGTATTGAATGGTATTTGTTTCTGTTCCTCTCTTCCCCATGAGACTGTGAGCTCTTTGTGTCCAGGATCCAAGGAGCACATTTGCTCTTGTTCTAGTCCTGTACCAGGCCTGGTAGGAATAACAGCAAAACTGAGCAGAATAAGCCTGGTGCATAGCAGTGTGGCCCTTGAAGGTAGTTGGCTTAGGTTCCAATCTCAGTCAGGCCACTTAATGGGGTGTGACCTCAGGCAGGTTATATGAGCTTTCTTGTGTCTCAGTTTCTCCGTGCACACAGTGAGGATGACAACAGTGACTTGCCTACATTGTTTAGATGATCCAATAGGGTAATGTGTATAGACACAATGTGTGCCTATCACATAGCAGGCATTGAAGTTAGTTTTATTTCTCCAGGGAATTGTATTTTATTATCGTATTGTAGACAGTTGATACATAGAGACAAATAAGCACCAGATGCCAAGCTTTGAAGTGACTATGTTACTTGGTTTGAGGGAGGGCAATGATACATAAATAACATGGTGGAGGGTAGAACCCTGAGTTCAAATTGCAGCTTTGGCACCTCCTACTGTCATTAATGTGGATGTCATTTAATCTGCCTCAGCCTCATATAATCTTATTTAATCCTGGAAGTTGGTGTCATTTTCACCATGGATTTTATTTGTGACTATACAGTATAGGAAACCCCATTCTGTAGACTGAGAACTGCTTCCTTATGCAAGGAAGCTTTGTGACTGGAATGCTAGAGCAAGAACCCTGAAGTCTCCATTGACCAGGAGCTCTCGGGACTTCTGAATTCTGCATTCTGAATAGATTTATTTTACACAACTGTGACCCAGTTTTTAGTTTGGAAATCAGTTCTATTAAATCACAAACAGACAAGGCTTATATATCTTAATACGCACCTTATGTGATATCAGACATTTGGGGCATCACTTAGTGAAATGCATTAATTTCAATCTATCTTGAAAAAAGATCAATTGAATTGTATTTTTGGTTTTGTTTTGTGTTTTGGTACTGGGGGGTTGAACCCAGGGGCATGTTACCATTGAACTATATCCCTATTCCTTTTTAAATTTTATTTTAAAATTTTCGAGACAAATTCTTGCCGAATTACTGAGGCTGGCCTCCAACTTGAGATCCTCTTGTCTCAGTCTCCTGAACCTCTGGGATTATAGGCAGGAGTCACCACACCAGGCATATCTGTTGATCTTGTTAGAAAATCTGAATTTTTATTTTATTTATAAACTTCAACCATATTCAGACATTTTATCAATCCCAAGTAGAGGTTCCTCTTGTATCTCTTTTGATGGAGAGATGAAATAGTTAAGGCCAGTTGATGTCTGGGGGGTAAGGGCCAGTGATAGTTGGGTAAGGTTTTTGAGTGTTAATTTTATGCTCAGGCTTCTCATGATCTGCTGTTCTAACAGCCACCCTGATAGGCATTGTTCAGTCCACTCATAGAGTAGGAAACTGGCACAAAACCCACAGACCTGGAGAGTTGCAGTTCAGAATGCAAACCAGAGTCACACTCTTTCTGGAACAGCACGTGGTGATGTGAAGCAGCAGCAATGATGACCAGAGACAGTCTAACACAGAGTAGGGTCTCAATTCATGTGAGGGATGGATGGATGCAAGCAAAATTCCCAGCGAGGTAAAATGTGCTAAAAAGCCACAAGAGGTGAAATGAGGTCTAGGGAATTTGGGGAAACAGGTTCTCCGCCAAGAGCCTGGGAGGAGGCTGATACCAAGTTCAACAAGTGCTGACGGAGCCCATAGACGTCAGTATGAAAAGGAGTTAAGTGTTCCAGACACCTCCCCTCCAGCCCCATTTGCTGAGTTGACAAGTTAATTACTCAGCTATCAGGAGATAACTTGGTAGCAGTAACACGTGTAACTGTGTAATTATCAGGGGTTCCAGTAGTCGCTGTGTAATTATCAAGTAGTTTTCATGAAACAACATGTGTTTGCTTGTAAATATACAATTAAGCGGTGTCGCCACCGTTAACTATGAAACAAAACCAGCATCTGGCACTTACGGTACCAGCTGTGGGTCCCTACAATTAAACTTTTCTTTAAATAGGACTAACTTTCCAAAAGGTGCCGAGTCTCAAAACCCCCCAGAAGCACATTGGATACCCACCAATAATTCTATGCTTTTGCCTAAAATGATGACTTTCCATTTTACTTCCCTACTTTTAAGAAAATCTCATTTATTCCCTAAGGTCAAGTTCAAATGCATGCTCCTTTCCTTGTATTTAGTAAATTATTTTAAACCAGATGTATATTCTGCTTCTCTCGACTCCCTAAACTTCATATATCTTTTAGGACTTTGAACACATTACACCTTGCTGGGAATTTTGGCGATGTCTATCCATCAGTCATGCCACAAATATTTATTGAGTCCCTACCTTGTGCCACACCCTGTGCTAGGCAACAGGAATACAGTCATCAACAAAGTAGCTATGATCACAGGTTCTACAATATAGAAGGAAAAACATGTATAACAAATAATTACAATGTGCTTTTAAAAGATGAAGTTAAAGTTCTGTGGCTGTTAATTCTCTTATTTGTCTAAGTTATCTAAAGGTGGTAGTTCTAAAGTCTTATTTCCTCACTTACTCAGTCCTTATTTATTTATCACATATTTTGCGCTCTTTGCTCTGTTGAGTGCTATGGATTTTAGAATAAACAAAAAAGACATTGCTTCTGCTTGTATAAACTCTCAAGGACCTGGCATTCAGCAAGTACTCCAAGTACATTTGTTCTTGCCAATGACATCAGCTAACAACCCTAATAAAAATTTATTAATATGTTTATCTTTATGTTGTCCAGGGGAATCTAGTGATGTACATTATGAATATTGTCATAGAATTTAGTTATTCTTTCTTGTCACATAAGATATTTCCCAGATACAGAAAGTTAGATTTATAGCTTGCAAGTATATTTTCTTAATGTCTTTATACTTATTCTTTATGAAAATCTTGGAAGAAAGCTTGGAAAATAGACAAAAATGCAAAGATCAAAGCAATTGCACAAAATTCTTCCATTTTGTGGGGACTGTTAACATACTTTTTAAAAAAGGTAAACAGTTTGTTCTCTCTTTTTTCACTGAACAGTACAGCACAAACATTTACCTTTGTTATTAAAATTCATTTCTTTTCATGCTCCATGCTGTGATTGGAAAAAGTTTTTACATAAAAATCCAAGTGTGTTGGTCCCCTGCTCATAACTGCCCATGGGTCAACTTTGCTCTTGGAAGAAAGTCATGGCCTGCACCCAGCCAATGAATGACTTCCCCTGCCTCTCCAGCCCGACCCTACCGACCTAGCTCGTAGCCCCTATTTGCTCTCAAAATGCTGCATTTCATTTTGTTATTACTGAAGCAATTTCCCTTTTCTTTGTAAAGGACAATGCTGACACTCTCCTCAATCTCCTGGGAAGCTTTCCTGTCCATTCTTTGCATTTTTTCCTTCTATGGGCTTCAACCCACCTAGCACCTGCAACTCTCTGGTCACTACAGCCATTTTTGCTGGAAAAAGGTATCTTGAGTTTTTCAACCCCTGCCCCAGGGCTCTTTAACCAATGGCCCTAAATGATAGAGTTTGAAAGACCAGCCACCATTCCAGAGCTCAAGACAATTCTGAAGCAAGGCACACAATCCACAGTTCCACTGAAGGATCTGGCTGAAACTACTCTCTGTACCACTTTGCCTGAGACCACACTGCTGCTTGGCTTCTCCTTCCCCTTCCCAATCCTTACACATCTCTCCACATTAAGTCACTAGTCCGGAAATCTGTGTTTCATGGCCTGCCTTTAAGAAACCTTGTCTAAGATACCTAGAGAGTTTGTACTCATTATTTAACAGGTCACTGTTCATATATCATTTCTTAATAATTCCTGACTATTCAAAGTTCTCTCTCCATACTGAATGATGTAAAAAATACCCTATGCTGTATCCTAATAAAATTTTGTATGTGTTGATCAGCGTTGTTGATGATAAGCCCCATAAAGCAAGGAACATGTTTGACTTATTGTGTCCCCAGTGCTTGGCATAGTAGTAACACAAGAACCATCAATAAAAATTTATTGAATGATGAATAAAGTTGTGATACTCTACGTATGATAAACCTGAATGATAAGAGATGAAAATTACATTATTCAAACCAAACCTACTGAGCATCTCCTATATAGCGCTGGTGTGGTAAATACAAGTTTTCATATTCTCTTATTCAGAGTAGTTGCTCAATAATACTTGTGAAATGAATTAATAAATACATTTAATTTGTGATGTATGAATCAGTTGAATATGGAAACCTACATTATAGTTGAAGAGAGTAAAACCTAAGTATAGGGGAAAGAATAACAACAAGAAACCAGGCTCAAGACTTGTTGGCTTAAGTCTAAGAGGTTGTTGATTTGTTCTCTTTGTTATCTTAACAAAGTGAAGAGTTTATTCTTTTTTGAATTTCAACCTATTCAAGCTATTGCCACTGTTCTTTGAATATATTTGGCTGAAACCAGGGAAGCTATAAGAAGCTAAAGCTTATAAAAGCCCAACTCTTTTCTGGCAAGAGTGAAAGAGTTTGAAAGACTAGCCACCATTCCAAAGCTCCAGACATTCCGGAGTTCTTACCTTCATCCTTACTTCTGAGATTTCCCAATTGACATAGTCTTCTTTTACAAGCACTTTGAACTGAAAATGGTTGAAGTTTCCTGATTTTATGGCCAGTGCACTTTAGAAGGCATAGATGGATACACCTTAAGTTGAAAGATTCCATAGATACATTTTAGGGTATTTTATTTCCTGAGGCTCATCAACTAAAATTAGCCTTTAAATTAAAAGATGAAAGTGTTCTTCTGTATAGACTAGTTTTTAATTTAGATGTTCCTACTCCAAATTCTGCCTCTTCCCCAAAGTTATAAGAATGAATTCTTACTCTGTATCAATAACAATATGACAGAGTAAATTCCCCTTTAAGAGTTCCAATTCCAAACAATTTTGGTTGGTTTCTTAGATGAGGTGATCAATACCTTTAGTGTATTGAGATCATACTGTAATGTACTGAAAGTGTTGAGCACAAATTCTAAGCAAACTCTTTCTGAAACTCTTATTTTGAAATATTAAGCATGTGAGGGAAAGAGAAACATTTGACCAGCTGAATAATTAACAATTACTTTGGTTTATGCTTTATTGTGAATTTTTTTGATATGATTTCTGTTAGGAGTTGACAATGCATACCTCAGCCATAATATCAACAAAAAGTTATTGTGCATATGCCAAATGCAGCAAGCACATCATTGTGCTAACCTAGATAGAGAAGCAGAGATATCTCAAATACTGTCATAAACCCCATACACAGAACAATTCCAGTATGCACATTTTTAGCCACTACCTCACTAACTTGACTGACCAAATAAAGTTTGGCAGCATTTACTATTTCCTTTGGAATCTTGTATAAATTTCTTCAAAGTTCCATATTAGATGGCTAAAAGGAAGGACTCCGAGCCACACTGCCTGGGTTCAAATTCCCCTACTACTATTTATTGTCAGAGTTCAGAGGAAAAATGCTTAATCTTTACTTATTTCTATGTTATTTGGAGAGTGACCTACATTTTTTCCTCATCTTAAAGCTGAAGAAAATAGTAACAACTGAAAAACCATTCCTTGTAAGAACTAAAAAATATCAATACAGTACTTACTATGTAAAATATCTTTATATATATATATATATATATATATATACTATATATTTATATATATATACTATATATTTATATATGTATATATAGTGCTTATTATATAACATATCTTTAATTTTAAAATTATTTATTAAGTCACTTTTCACTCACATTTTTGAGATCCTAAAGAAATTCTTTAATGTTTTTGAATTCTACTTTCCCTATTTATCAGATGGGCCTCATGGCAAAGTCTGCCCAGTGTTTTGTGAAGATTAAATGATATAGTGCAGTACAAAATCACCTTGATAACCACACAGCACATGGTTTTGTACATATTAAACATTTAAAAATATCTATCATATAGAATTGAATGAAAGAACAATAGTTACTATGTCATCTCCATGATGTGTGCATTGATTTATTTCATAAAAAAGTATTGTATAGGTTCCAGGTACTGTATGAGATCATAAGATGTTGGGATGAACACAATAGCCTCTTGTGGAGATTTGCAATCTCATGATAGAAATCAGTCAGATGTCTGAGAGGTAGACATTACCAAAATAGTCAAGCAAACTATTATTATTGCAATGTGTGCTACCAACCCTACAAAAGCAAGAAGTATGATTACTGGATTTGTTCACTCCATTTCTCTTTCTTTATGTATAAAAAAAAGATAGGGCCAGAGAACTGGGAGTAGGCCAAGGTTGGAGAATTAATTTTGGCATTGAACTCCATATTGGGGAAAGTAGATTGATGGAAACTTATTGAACCTTATAAGAGAGTTAAATTCTATTCTTTAAGTCAAAGCATAGGGTTTAATAACAGATAAAAGGGTGGGGAAATAACCTCAAATAAAAATAATCATGGTTTCCAGTTGTTGGCTACTTTCCACATATTGAGCATGTAATCTCTATCATTTTATTCAAACCTCACAACAACTTGCATTTAAGTATAATTGAAAACTAAATCTTAAAGGGACTTTGATTGATTTGCCACAAGATCATAAGGCCAGAAAGTGAAGGGAGTACAATCTGCTTCATAAAACTCATTCCCTTTCTAACACAGGAAGCTATTTCTTTTTCTTTTTTATTAGTTTGCTCAAGACAATACAATGATCTTGACATATCATACATTTGTTTCAAATGGGGTATGAATTCTTATTTTTCCAAGTGTACAGATTGCAGGATCACATTGGTTATACAGCCACATTTATACATATAGCCATACTAGTGTCTGTTGTATTCTGCTGCCCTTCCTATTCCCCGCTCCCATCCTCTCCCCTCCCATCACCCCTCTCTACCCCATCTACTGTAACACATTTCTTTCTTTTTCTTCCTTCCCCCTCACACCATCTCTTATATTGTAATTTTGTATAACAATGAGGGTCTCCTTCCATCTTCCGTGCAATTCCCCTTCTCCCTCCCATTCCCTCCCACCTCGTCCCTGTTTAGTGGTAATCTTCTTCTCATGCTCTTCAACCCTACTCTGTTTTGAGTCACCCTCCTTATATCAAAGAAGACATTCAGCATTTGTTTTTTAGGGGTTGGCTAACTTCACTTAGCATAATCTGCTCTAATGCCATCCATTTCCCTGGAAATGCCATGATTTTGTTATTTTTTAGTGCTGAGTAATATTCCATTGTGTATAAATGCCACATTTTTTTATCTATTCATCTATTGAAGGGCATCTAGGTTGGTTCCACAGTCTAGCTATTATGGAGATTCCTTGGAAAGCTGGGAATGGAACCACCATTTGACCCAGCTATTCCTCTTCTCAGACTATACCCAAAAGACCTAAAAAGAGCATACCGCAGGGACACAGCTACATCAATGTTCATAGGAAGCTATTTCCACTTGGGGATAGTTTATACTCAAATCTTACTCTCAGAATGTGCAGTCTTGTAGATCTTCAGGTTTCAGTATTAGCTCTGAGTTCCAGGCTGATGAAAACAGTGTTTACTTAAGAAAAAAAAA
>NW_026000082.1:6505961-6532751 GCF_001458135.2 Marmota marmota marmota | reverse complement strand
ATATATATATATATATCTCCATTGCTTACTTTTGTTCCCTCAAGTGAAAACACATTTGACAATGGAGATAAAGGAGAAAAAGGAAAAAGGGGAGAGCAATGGAATGGGGGTGGGGTGGAGGGAAGGATTTGGATACCAGAGTATATTGCACATCACAGAGAAATTGGGTAGTGAATAGAAAATGGTTCTTGTTCTCTGAAATTCCTTCCTTTTCCCAGCCAGTTTCAAATTAGTAGACAATGGGAAATATATATATTGAATGGGATCCCCAACACAGTTATTAATCATGAATAACGTCCTCTTGAGGAGACTATTCAATTTTCCGAGACTTTTTTCTGGATGGTGCCTGGTAAAATGGGAAACTATGTGTCAGGGAGAGTTGCTTTGGCCACTCACACTTGGAAGTTTCTGAACAAGTGTGAAAGAGAACCTTTATTCAGAAGAGAACATCAGTTCAACTACATAGAAGGGACAGATAATAAGACATCCATTTATGGGGTGAGGGGCTGAGCACTACAACAGGATTTTCCATGCATATTCATTCACTGTAGCTTCTCAGTGGTCCAACAGATCCCCATTTTACAGATGAGAAAACTGAAGCACAAAGAAAGGAAGTGAATGATCCAAACAAGATGACATTCAGCTCCTAAAAGGTGGGGAAGGGAACCAAACCTAGATTTGAGTGACTGCAAGTCCAGCCTTTTTTCTATTGGACCACATTCAATAAATACTGGGTTCATAAGAAAGGAAGGAAGGAAGGAAGGAAGGAAGGAAGGAAGGAAGGAAGGAAGGAAGGAAAACAAATCTGACCCTCTGGCAAGATGTATTTCATTTGTCCTTAGGTCTATAGTTTCACTTTAGCCTTACATTTCACACTGATCAGCTGTTTCACTAATACAGATTTAAAATGCTCCTAGAATGTTGACTTATTCAGTGACTTCATCATTAAAAGGACACTGGGGAGGGAGGCAGGAGTGGAGTTCTCCAAGATCCATTACCATGTGCAAACTGCCCTCTCCTAGTCCCTCCCTTGAAATATCACCTCCCATTCAGTTTTATGCTATCACAGTAGCAATAAAGCAGCTCTCCGCAAGATACATGGAAAATTCATCATATTTTACTAGGGTAAAATACAGGCCAAAAGGAAGAGGCATCATATGATAACTTGAAGCTCAGAGAAAAAACCCACAAATGTGGTAATAATACATGTACATATTTTTATACATAAACATTTTAAGTGATCATGCCAGCTTTTAATAGGAAAAATATAATAAAATTTGGTTTCCCTATTATTAGATAGATTAGTTTATGGAGGAGAGAAACAAAACCCCAACCTAAGTCAAATCCAGGAGTGAGGCTCACAATTGTTTGACATCTTTTTCTTTCCTCCTTCTCCTTTTTTTCTTTTTGCAGTACTGGGGATTGTCCATGCTAGACAAGTGCTCTACCACTGAGCTACATCTCCAGCCCCCACAATAATTGTTTTAATATTGGGAATCATTCAGAATCTGAGAAGACTGCACATGCAAGAGAAGGATTTAAGGTTGAAGTAAAATGATTAAAAGCTCTTACAATCATGTGCATGATTATTATGTATTATAGAAATGAGGCATCTATGGTAAATAATTTATAACAACAAAATAATTGCTATTGCATGTAATCTTTCTACCCCAGCATTCCTGGAGTCAGCTGAAGAAAGAAGTTCTAGGAAGAGGATCCAGGGGAGCTGAGGCGAGAGGAAGTGGTTTCTTCCTGTTACTTTGCTCCTTATGGGTAGAATTGATGCCTCTTTCACTCATCTGCTTAGCAGGTCTGATCTGCTGTACTGAAGCTGAATCCAAGACTTGAGTGGAGTGCATGTCTCATCTCACTTTTTAGGAAGAATCACATAAAATCCTCATATGACGATGTCCTGGAGAAGGGGATTCCAGTTTCAATGAGCAAGTATTATAGTGTATATTAACATGCCTCAGAATCCTGGAAGGCTTGTTAAAACACAGACTGACCATGCAGAGTTTCTGACTCAGCAAGTCTGGGTAGGGTTCAGGTTTAATAAGTTCCCACAAGATACTGATACTGGTGGTCTGGTAATCTCAATTTAAAATCCCCCAGGGTAGAGTTTAATTAAGATGATAGGCTCTAACATTAGACACACTGAACTCCTATCCCAACTATTTCAGTTACATGACTCAGAAAATTACTTTATCCCTCTCAATGTCAGTGTCCTCTGCCATAAAACGGCCAAACTAAAAACATTATTGCATGGACTCAATCAGAAACATGCATTCAAATACTTCTCATCACCATGTATTTTGTAAAACTTTGCTAATTTTTAACAGTTTCTTTATCTTCCCCTACAAAACCTTTCCTATGAGCTATTTTAAGCAGCTAGCAGCTGGAGAGGAAGGAAGGACAAATACTAGCAAGCACCAAGGTTCAGTAACAAATATGATTTATATTTAGGTCATGCTGAGTAATCAGATTTCATTGCATTTTGGTGATGTGCAGTCTGCTTTACAATCATCTGAGAGATAGGCCAAAGATATAATACATATATAATACTTGTATATATTATATTTATGTCATCAGAAATGTATATATTATCAGAAATTTGGATTCAACATGTTTCAGGAATGCTCTGAAGTTTGAATTTTTAAAAAGTTTTCCCAGACAATTCTGATGTACCTTTATATGATGTGGCCATTGGATTGCCTTCTTGCTATCTGGCTTCTAAGGCAGTGTTCTCATCTTTAGTTGTACAACAGAACTACCTGGGGAGCTTTCAGAAATCTTGTTGGCCAGGCTACCCTCCAAATCAACTACATCAGAATCTCTGTGTGTTGGGTCCTGACATCAGATTTTTATTTTGTTTTTGAATAAAGCCCTTCAGTTACTACATGCAGCTAAATTTGAGAATCATTGTTCTAAGGAGAGGAGAAATTTTAGTGGATGAAGGTGAATTGGCAAAATGTAAATTTTAAATATAGAACATTGTTGTATTAGGCAAACCTGATTTTGGAACTAGAGATCTTCAGGGAGGACTGTAAAGACATTAGTAGCTTATGAGTGCATTAGACATTCATAGATAGGGAAAGGACACAGAAAGATTAGCCCCTAAATTGTATCTTTGAATTTTTTGTTAGGACAGCTTTTAGCTCCTCTGAATTAGACATAAAGAAAGTTATACTTTCTTTATGATGAAATAGAAGCAAACTTCTATTTTTTTTTTTTTTTTTGGCCTGGAAAGGGCCAGATATTGAAGTCTCCCCTTATCCATGAAGTATATTCTAAGACCTCCAGTGGGGGATAGTACAGAACCCAATATATGTTATGTTTTGTCCTGCATATATATACTAATGGTAAAGTTTAACTTACATATTGGGCATAGAAATAGATTAACAAAGTAATAAAGTAGGGAAATTATAATAAACATATAATAAAAGTTGTAGAAGTGTAGTCTCTCTTTTTCAAGGTATCTTATTGTACAGTATTAATTGTGTTTGAGGGTAACAGAAACTGCAGAAAATGAAACTGGGTAAGGGGAAGTTATTGTATTGTGCTAAGAATTTTCATATATACTGTAATTAGAGCCTAAAAATATCATTAATGTTAAATAAATATTATCTTCCTCACTCTGCAGATAAAATAAATTCCATTATCCAGCATGGTGGGAACTTTCCCCTCGTACCCAAGTATGTGTGATGATAACCAGGCCCTACATGTTCAACTGCACAGTGATAGCTTCTTTAAAAATGACCTTAATTTTTATTCCTGAAATCCTTCTTAAATATTTGCAAAATGTTTCTCCACGAGATGAGGTTAAAACCAAATGTTAATAGAAGAGATAAGAGGGTGCATTCTCCACCAGAGACAGGAAATCAAGTCTCTTTTCTGTCCCCAGGAAGAGATTAAGAAGCATCAGCACAAATGTCCTTTGGTAGCTGGGCTCACTGTAAGTCTGAGAAAGAAATAGTTCTGAAAAGAATATAGCTTTTATTAAATTGATTTGCTTACTTCCTTAGATATTTGATTGCCCTCAAAGTTTTCCATCATCTCCTCACCATTTACAATATTGGACATAAAAGTAAAACATTTTATTGAACAATAAAAATGCTCTAATAAAATAAAGGTGGTAAATCCTTCCAAGTGGCAGCACAGAAGTCCTTCCATGCAAGCCAAGAGAATGTGCCTGAGTCAGGAAATGCAATCCTAGCTAAGGGCTAATACTGAGTTTTATTTGTAACAAACAAAACAAATACTAAACCTCTGCATATTTAGATCTACAGAAGAGACACAAAATGCTGTCTATGAGGGATGATTCAAGGCCCTGGCATGTACAAAATAGGCCACGATATTTCCACTTATGCATGTCCTGCCTCGACACTGAACATTTAAAGCCATCTCAAGTCACTTTGGTGGAGGGATTTATGGTATCGGAAGGCAACTTGATTAAATGAGCCTCTGCAAATATACTTGGTGTATACTTACCTGTCATAGACAATGGAACTGTTTTAAGAGGGTTTCCAGATTCATCCCAGTCTCCTTGACATTTTCCTTTAATAATACAGCTTGAAAAATAAGATGTTTAGCTAAGGCTGCTAATTCTTTGAAACTCTAATCATTTAAGCTGTCTAGTCTTGTTCAGGGTAATTATTTCTATCCATTATCCATCATGCTAAGAAATGACAGCTCAGGGGCAAGGAGACTTTCCAAGCAAATGCTTTAAGACAGTGTTTTAGTTTGTCGGCACTAGCCAATGTTAATTAAATTATGTAAACAATGACTCATGGTATAAATACAGTATGGAGAAGCTCAAAAGAAAACAGTTCAGTAACTTTAAAACTATTTGTTCTTCAAGACAAAATAAAAGGGGGGGGGCTTTCTTGTTTTGCCTTTGTGTTTATATTCCTGAAACTTTGGTGGTTGTCAAAGTGCTTCCTCTTGGATTTGTGGGCGAAGAGAGTGGACATTTCTTTGTTCTGCACTGGAGACACATTTTTTAAAGAGAGAGAAATAAGCTCTTTTAGAAGTCACAGGACCATGAGTTAAGTCCCTAGTTATTTTCTCTAAGTGGGACACAAACCCCAATAAATGGAATTCTCACTATTATTAATATAACCATCAACATATAGCTAATGCACATTATTGTTGAGTGTAATTGTCAATATTTCTTTAGCATCATTCTTTTTGATGAGTATCTGAAAAGTTTACGAAGGTTAACATTTTTTTTTGAAATTTTTATCCTGTCATATAGATAATAATGTCAGAACCAGGGGCATATATTAAAATGGATAGTCATTATGCTTTATCCATTAACCACCTCCCCTACTTTGAGGGGAAAATATCTGAAAGACCTCTCATGCCCTTTTAAGGATTATAAAACCAACAGCATATCAGCCACCTAGAAATTTTAAAATCTGCAATGCTGAATTAATATCTATAAGGGGAAAGAAGTTGGTGGGTCACTCTTGCCTTCCATGGATTTCCCTTTTCCTTTTTCATGCATGGTAGAGCCACAGGGAGAATTAATGTCCACAAACATACCTTCATGTCAACATGCCCTCCTAATTTAGGGGAGTCAGGTAAAGTAACTTGAAGTTCCTTGAGGTTGGAGACCATGACTCATTCAGGTTTGTATGGCCCACAGAGCTTAAAGGGGTGCTTTCTAGGGCCTTAGTGGTACAGCTTGCGTAGCAGCTGTTGTAGTCTGAGGAGATAAGAGATCACCATAGGACCCAAGCATGTTCATAAGGGAGAGGAGAATATGCGCAAGAGCCTATTATTTGAGCAACCAATAAACCTGAAAAAATATATTCTAAAGGAGGAGAAAACCAGGACCTTGCATTAGGCAGGATTTGAGAGTAAATTCAACCTTTCTCTGCCCTTTTTTTTCTATTTAGACCCTTATCATTTGGATGAGGTCACTCACCTTGGAGAGGGCCATTTGTTTTACTCAGTCCACAAATTCTATTGTTAATCTCTGTTGGAAACCACTCTCATTGAACATACCAGAAATAATGTTAGCCAGCTATCTGGGCATCCTGTACCCTAGGCAAGTTGACACATAAACTTAACCATCAAACATGGTGTTGGAGAAGAGGAGTGAGTATTTTACATTTATTGTTCAATTTTTCCATTGATCCAAACCCCCATCAATTCCTAAATGAATTTTAGCTTTCTGTAACTCTGATAAAAATGGGCAAGTAATAAGTAAACACAGGCTCATGGTTTCAGAGGTCTCAATCCATAGAGAGCAGACTCCATTACTCTGGGTTCAAGGTGAAGCTGAACATCATGGAGGAAGAGTGTGGCAGAGGAAAGCAGCTCACATAATGATCAGAAGCAGAGATCGATCTCCACTTGCCAGATACAAATATATATCCTAAAGCCATGCCCCCAATGTCTTACTTCCTCCAGCCACACCCCATCTGCCTTCAGTTACCACTCATTAAACCTATTAGGCGATAAATTTACTGATTGGGTTAAGGTTCTCGTGTCTCACATGTGAGCTTTTGGGAACACCTCACATCCAAACCATAGCAACAGGAGTAGCTATATTAATTTCATATGGAGCAGACTGAAGACCAAGGAAAGTTATCTGGGATAAAGAGGGATATTCTTTAATGATCAAGGAGTCCATCCTCTAAAAAGACCTAATCCTTGACATTCATGCACCTAAAACAGAGCCTCAAAAACCGATAGAACTGCAAGAAGAAGAAAAAATATAGCTGAATCCTCTATTTCAGATGATGACTTAAACATCTCTATCAGAAACAAACAGATTCATCAGGCAGAAACTCAGTAAGGACATAATTGAACTTAGCAACACCATCAATCAACTGGGTGTAATTGACATCTATGGAATACATCATCTAAGAAGAGCAAAACTCATTTTATTCTCAGGATTGCATGGAATATTCACTAAGGCCATATGCTGGGTTGTAGAACACACCTAAACACATTAAAAGAAATAGAAACTATGCAAAAATATATACTGAAAGCACAGTGGAATTAAACTAGAATTCAGTAACAGGAAAATAGCTTATACTACCTCCCCCCAAAAAAAACCCACTTGGCAATCAAACAATACATTTTAAAATAACTCATTGGTCAAAGAAGAAATTTCATAATATTTTTCACTAAATGAAAATAAAAACACAACTTATCAAAAAAATTGTGGAATGTAGCAAAAACAATTATTAGAAGGAAATGTATAGTATTTAATGCATATATATATTGATCTAAAATCAGTTGTTTTCATTGCAGGAAACTGGAAACAGAAGAATAAATTAAATCTTAAGTAAGAAAAATAAATCATAAAATTAGAGCAGAATTAAATGAAATTGAAAACAGGAAATCAATAGATAAAACTATTGGATCCAAAGTTGTTCTTTGAAAAGACCCATAAAACTGATAAGCTGTTAGCCAGAATTAGTAAGAAAAAAAAAAGAGAGTGAACATTAATTACTAATACCATTTCTATAGATCTCTCACTCATTGAAAAATAATAAAAACTATGAACAACTGTAGGCCCATAAATTTAATAAACTAGATGAAACAGATTAATTCCTAAAAAAACCACAAATCTGTCAAAATTCTCACAGAAAGAGATAATGCATATATTCTAAATTGTAATTGAGTCAATGATTAATAATCTTCCAAACTAGAAAATATGAGGGTCAGATGATTTTGCTGGTGAATTCTACCCAAAACTAAAATTACCAATTTTGTACTATTTAAAAAGATTGAAACAGAGGGAATGTTTCCTAACTGATTTCATGAGGCAATCATTACTCTAATACCAAAGCCAGATAAAGATATTTTAAGAAAAAATATAGACCAATATCTCCTATGAACATAAATGAAAAACCATCGATATTGAAAATTGAATCCATAAACTCAACTAAACAATTGTGCACCACCTAGTTATGTATGGCTGATTCAATATTCAAAAATCAATTAATGTATCAACTAAACAATTGTGCACTACCTAGTTATGTATGGCTGATTCAATATTCAAAAATCAATTAATGTAATCTACCACATCAGCAGGGTTAAGAAGAAATATCACATCCTCATATCAATAGATGCAGAAAAAGTATTTGGCAAAATTCAACACCCATTCATGATAAAAAGAAAACAAACTAGGAATAGAGGGAAACTTCTTCAACTTGATAAAGAATATCTACAAAAAACATACATTTAACATCATACATAAAAGTGAGAAGTCTAAATATTTCCCTCTAAGATCAGAGACAAGGCAAATGTGTTTCCTCTCACCACTGAGTTTCAATATCATACTGGAGTTCTTAGCTATGCAATGAGACAAGAAAAAGAAATAAAAGGCAAATAGTTTAGGGAATAATAATGAAAAATTTCTTCTTACAAAGATGAAATGATCATCTATGTAGAAAATCCAAAAGAACTGACAAAAGAACTAGAATTAATAAGGGGTTGTAGCAGATTTGCAGGATATAAAGTCAATACAAAAAGTCTTTCACTTTCCTATGCAAATGAACAATGATCAATATTCCATTTACATTGGCATCTTGAAAAATGAAATATTTAGACATAAATTTAGCAATGTATATACCAAATCTTTATGAAGAAAACTACAAAACTCCAATGAAAGAAACCACTTAAGAACTAAGCAAATGGAAAAAGATTCCATATTCAATGATGGCAATAGTCAATTTTGGCAGAACATCAGTTCTTCTCAATTTGGTTATAGATTCAATACAATCTAAATCAAGTTTTCAGAAAGTTATTTTGTGGAAAGCAAAAACTTGAATTTTAAACTTATGTGGAGAGGAAACAGACCCAGGATAGCTAATGCAATATTGAAAGAGGAGAATGAAGATGGAGGACTGACACTACTCAACTTTAAGACCTACTACAAATTACAGTCATCAAAAGAGGATGGTACTGATAAACGCTTAGACAAATAAATCAATAGAAGAATAGAGAGCCCAAAAATGGATCCATAAAAGCTTTCACAAAAGGGAAACAATATAAAACAGGTAAATTTTTCAACAAAATGTGCCAGAACAACTGGACATCCACGTGCAAAAGAGAGGCTAGCCACAGACCTTACACCTTTCATAAAAATTAACTCCAGGTGGATCACAGACCTAAAGTAAAATGAAAAACTATTCAACTCTTAGAAGATAACAAAGGAGAAAATCTAGAAGACTTTGCGTTTTTTAGCAAGATGATCTTTGGGCTTTTTACATGCAACACTACCATAGTTTGCTTTGGTTCCTCTCAAAAGCATGTGCTGGAAACTTAATTCCCTAGGCAATAGTGGAAACAGGTGGAATCTTTAAGAGGTGACTAAGCTGTGAGGATTTTGCCTTCATGAATGGATTAATGTTGTTATCATAAGAGTGGGCTCATTATAGCAGGAGGGATTCCTTTTAAAGGCAAGTCTAATCCACCTCTTCTCTTTCTGTCATGTTACAATGTAGCAAGAAGATCCTCTCCAGAGGCCAGAACCCTGATCTCACACATCCCATCCTCTAGACTATAAGAGATAAGTTTCGATTCTTTTAGAATTCCTCAGTCTCTGGTATTCTGTTATAGCAGCACAAACAGACAAAGACAAATTCTGAAGTCATGATCCCCTAAAGAAAGAATAGTAAACTGGCTTTCATATGAATAGGTTATTTTTCCACAAATGATATTGTCAGGAAAACAAAAAGACATGCATCAATCTGAGAGAACATATTTGGAAAATACATATCAGATAAGGGACTGTTATTGAAAATGAACAAAGAATTAAAACTCAATAATCACACAACCTGATTAAAGGATGATTCAAAAACCTTAACAAACACATCAATGAATACGTTATACAGACAGACAATAAGCACATTAAAAGATGCTTAACATTGCCTGTCATTAGGAAATGTGAATTTAAACAATAATGATCCCAATACACATCTACTAGAATGGCTGAAATTTAGAATGGTGACAACATCAAATTCTGGGAAGGATATAGAGCAAAAGGAATGTTCTCTCATTCATTGCTATCAAAAAGGTAAGCCATGGAAGAAAGTATAGCAGGTTTAAAAAATAAGAAAACATATTTTGCCTATACAGCCCTATAATTGAATTCCTTGGTTTTTGCCCAAAGAATTTAACAGTTTATGCTCACTTATAAACAGGTACATAGTTGTTTACAGCAGAATTATTTTTACTTAACATTTTTTTTTTTTTTTTGGAGGAGGAGGTACTGGGGATTGAACTCAGGGACACTCAACCGCTGAGTCACATCCTCAACCCTATTTTGTATTTCACTTAGAGACAGGGTCTCACTGAATTGCTTAGCACCTCACTTTTGCTGAGGCTGGCTTTGAACTCATGATCCTCCTGCCTCAGCCTCCCAAGCCACTGGGATTACAGGCGTGTGCCACTGTGCCTGGCACCAGAATTATTTCTAATTGTCAAAACTTGAAGTCACTGAGATATACTCCAGCAGGTGAACAAATACTCGTGTATATATAGATAATGTAATATTATTGTTTGATGAAAAAAAGAAATAAACTATCAAACCCTGAAAAGACATAAAGGAAACTTAAATATTTATTATTATATCAAAGAAACCAATCTGAAAACATTACTTAATGTTTGATTCCAACTGAATGACATTTTGGAAAAGGCAAAACTATGGAATAGTAAAAAATTTAGCAGTTGCCTGGGGATAGGGGCAGGGAGGCAGAAATCAGAGAATTTTTAGGGCAGCAAAAATATTCTGTATGATATTATAATTGTGGCTACATGTCATTAAAAATTTGTCTAAATTTCTGGGATGTACAAGACCAAGCGTAAATCCTACTGGAAACTATGGACTCTGGGTGATAATGATGCAACAATGTAGGTTCATCAATTTCAGGGAATGTACCATTCTGGTAGGGGATAATGATAATGAGGAATGTACCATTCTGGTAGGGGATATTGACAATGAGGAGGCTGTGCCTGTGGAGGCAGGGGCTATATGAGAAATCTCTGCATTGTTCTCTCAATTTCTCTGAAAATCTAAAACGACTTTACAAAATAAAGCCTGTAAAAATAATGTATGCAGTTTATTTGCATGTATTTTTTTTATAAGATACAATTATAAGCAACACAAACTATAGTGAGTTCTTAAATATATTTGAGACTCAGTTTCCTTACTTATAATATGAGCATAATAGTATGGATCTCAAGAGGCTGATAATACCAATCTATTCTTCTAACTAGAACTCATCAGATATAAAGTCTGCTCCTTAGAGGAAGACCACTAAATGGTTCTGTCATATAATTAACAGTCATAGAAATTGTAGTTTTAAAAGCGGCAGAATTCTATAGTTACTTATATTTGTCTCCTGTTGATTGTAAAATAATCTTCTTCTATAAATCAAACAACCAACTAGATGCAAGTTAAAATCAATGATCTCATATTACTGTATTTTAATTATTCTACCATATCAATAAGGAATGCACTGGTGCTCCCCCTGTGCCAACATTTAATTGAATACTCATTTAAGTAATAATTTTATTTAGCACCTTTCACAAACCACAAGGAATTAAAAACTAGGCATATAGGGTCATTTAAATTTCTTCTATCTCTGGCTCTTTGCCATCACTGTATAGAACCCACACAAGATTCTAAAATGCTATTCCAACTCCAAATCTAAAACATACATGCTATTCTTTTTCTTCATTAGTAAGATAGAATACAGATCCCAATAAGCCAGCCAAAAAACATTCTGAATGTCAGATAAAAACTTATTGAGTTCAGAATAAGCTGATTTCCTTATTCTGTTAGTTGGGCTAACAAAGATAAAATCCACCAAGAGTATAGGTATAGCCCAGGACCTTGAGAAAGGTACAGCAGTGAAGAAGAGATCCGCTCAGTTCACTCTCTAAATAATCCAAAAGTGTCTGATCTCTTTGGGAACCTATAGATCACCTAGTCCTAGGTGCTCCAAACGTGGAAAGGGAGCAGTGGGAAACAGGAAGGAAACTGGCAGGACTCTCAGCCTTCTTTTTTCTTGAAGAATAGCTTCAACATGTTTTTGGGCATTACAGTATGAATTCATTGAAGAAGAAAGTATTGTTCCTTACCAAAAATTTTGAATCATGATCTAGTGTAATCGCTTCATTTTTCTGGTTGCAGAATGACACCCAAAGAGTGACTTTGTGTAAGTTTACATAGCTAGTTAATGGCATTGTTGTGATCAGCATTGAAGTTTATGGTCTTCCAGTTTGCTATTTCTTACCAAAAAAAAAAAAAAGTATATATATATATATATAAGTTTTGCTTATTTGTTTTCCTACTTTGTTCAAAGTCATGTGCTAGGTGCCAGGGAAATGTCTAATGCAAAAATCAGATCACTAAAGCAATTATTGTGCTTCTTGGTGATATGCAAAGTCACCACGGTGAGAAGATTGTGCTCCATGAATGGCAAACAGATTGGTGTAGCAGGAAAGCAGCCTACATGGGAGGGAATCTACTAGAGTTCAGATCTGGAATGTCTCCCAAAGGCTCATGTATTACAGGCTTGGTTCCCAGATTAGCACTCCTGAGAGGTGGTGGAACTTTTGAGGTTTGAGGTCAGTGGAGAAGTGCCCTCTGATGGGACATTGTGATTCTCTGGTCTCTGTGTCTTTCTCTTTTTGATTCCTGGTTGCCACAGGTGAATGGTTTCCTTGGCCACTTGCTACTTCCATAATGCACTGTATTAACCCAGTCCAAAGGCCATCAGGCCGGCCTGGATTGAAATCTCCAAAACTGAGAGGCAAAATAAACTTCTCATTGTAGGTTTGTTATCTCAGGTATTTTGTTTCAGGAATGCAAAGCTGACAGAATCACGTGAGAGAGGAGACCTGGGAGGTAAACAGATGTCAGATCACAGAGATCTAGTGTATCTCAGTCCAAAGAAGCTGAGGATGGAGTCACAGATACCACTTCTGTGTCCTGCTGTCCCTCTGGTATCTATAGTGATTGATGGCCAGGCCTTCTTCCCTCACCTGATCTAACCACTTGAACCCTAATGAATACATAATATTCCAATCCATTTCTAACTAATTGCCTGCAACATTGTCTCTGCTCTGTTATTCTTAAGGGGAATTTCTCCAGCTAACATCTTATGACAATTAATAAACTAAGGAAAGAAGATTAGGAAATATGTGTACAAGATATTGATTTCCATTAATGTTTTCTTAGCTCAATCTGTGAAAATACTCCAACAATGAGAAAAAACAATCTGTACAGGTCTTGTCCTGTAGATGGTTTATCATCTGAGCATGGGTTCAGATCTGTAGTAGACACTGGGAATGAAGGAAACATTTTGAATCAGAGCTCTGATTTGACACTGCTTTAAGTATACAAAAAATGAAAATAAAAGCAAAAACTCAGGTGATAAGGATGAAGGCATTGATTGAATCAGAAGTGAAAACCTCTCATAACAAAATGTACCTTATATTAGTAATATCCCTGCTCCCCCTGGGAAAACATACATGCACATCTACACCAACAAGCAGCACCATAGTGTCAGAGGCCATCAAGATGAATTGCAAATTTTGTTTGTTTTTATGTTATTTCTGTCTTAACATAATTCTGGAACACTATATGTCTCCAGGAGAGTGAACTTTGGAGAGTCAACATACCTGGGTTTAAATTTCAGCATTTTTTCTTGCTAACAAGGTATTCAGAGACCAGTTATGCAACCCTTTTAACTTCAGTGTTCATATCTATAAAATATAATAATAATAATAATAATAATAATAATATAATTAGTACTTTCTTTTTTGTGAAGCAAATTTAACTGAGTTAATTTGGAATATATAACTTTTATTTGGGTTTTTATTTGAATCTATGGTACGCATCAGAAGACATGGGGTTAAGATTCAAATACACATCTTTAGGGACTTGTAGCTAAAAACTGGCCACAACTCATCCTTCCATAGCAATTGTGGCACTGATTTAACTGAAACATTAAACCTGGAAGGTAGGAGGAGGCAATTGAAAGACTACTAGGAGGGTTATAGTCATTAAAGGTAAAGTGTTGTAATTCAAGTAAGAACTCCATGACTTGGGTTAACGTCAGAGGCAAGAGATGGATATATTATAGAATCTGAATCATTTGCTTAAAAAAAAAAGCAATTAGCTGTTCACTGCCACATAAACCTTAGGTAATTACAGTCCCCAGAATTCTGAAAAATTTAAATAAACATCATTAAAAAAAATGAGGAAAGTGATGAAAGCTATTTGTATGGTTCCTGAAGTGCTTTTCCACAGATTGGTCTACCAGGACTGTCAAGAACATATCTTGAGTCTTGTTAATGTGACCATTTATCATTGAAACCTCATTACTACTCTAGCTAATTGAAACCATTTAAATTAAGCAATAGAAAAATTTAAGGTAGATATGGGGCTTGAGACTTGTCTACTAAGTGATGTTCAAAATAACTCACCAGGACCCTTGTTCCATTATGATCACAGAATCTTCATGTTTGAAGGGACAGTGTTAGCTAGTTTAGTCTCCCACCCATACATGAAGCTGTGCTGTAAAATGTCTCTTGGTGTGCTTTTCCAGAATTTTCTTGAATAATTTTGCAGACAAAAATCTCACTAATTCATAAGAAAGCCTTTGTTGAGTTCTAGTTATTAGAAAGATTTTTCCATATTTATATGAAATTTCTTTCTTTTGCACATATATATATTTTTTTAATCTCCAATTCTGGTTCTGGATTACAAAACACTCCCTCTTCTGTGCAAAAGCTTTTCAGCCATGAAGACATTTCTCCTGCCTTCCTTGAATCTTCTCAACTCCAAGATAAACATTGCAGTTTCCTGCCGCAGTCTGACTGGGCACAAAATTACGAGCCACTCAAGCAGGAACAAACTTTATTTTTGAAACTGCCGCCAATGCCCCGTATGCTCCCGGGACCATTGCAGGCCGAGGTGGAGAGCAGGAGTCCAATATCCATATGAATGCAGATCTTAACATAATCATATCATCTCAATGGCTTGCTGGCATCACCTTTCAACCAAAAATGCCATGCATCACATTACTTGGCTGTGGCTCTTAGCAGTTTCCTTAAATGTATTCCATGATAAACTCCTAACTGTCCTCTTCTTAATGTGATTCAGTTTGTCAGTATTTTTCTATAAAATGACCAGGTATCATGGAACATAATTTTTTTTTTCAGTACCAGGGTTTGAACCCAGGTGCGCTTAACCACTGAGCCACATCCCCAGCACTTTTTAATATTTTATTTAGAGACAGAGTCTCACTGAGTTGCTTAGGGCCTTACTAAGTTGGTGAGAGGGGCTTTTAACTTACAATCCTCCTGGCTCAGTCTCCCAAGCTGCTGGGATTACAGACAGGCTTGAGCCACCACGCCAGGCTGGACCAGGTTTGGAACATTTTTTTGATGTATGAACTCATCTGTATACATTTTTTTTTCAGTTTTTTTTTCTTGAGTTCTTATATTGACTTTTTGGATTTACATATTTGTGGGTGGATAAAAACCCAGCAATTGGAGAGATGAACAATTATTTCAGAAATCTTAGATAAATCCCCTTTTAAAACTAATATAGAATTCTGAGTTAACCTATGAACCAGAAGATAAACATATAAACAAATGCCAACATTAAAATAAATAAATTAGGATAGCTTAGATTAATTTAGTGTGGTTAATTTTTGAATATTAAGCCAACTTTGATATATGCCGTTTGAGCATGGTGTACAATTTTTGTTTGTTTGTTTTAATTAGTTACACATGACATGGTGTACAATTTTAATAGTCTGCTTATTTCTGTTGATAGTTAAAGATTTTGTGTTTATATTCATGTGGGGTGTTTCACTGTAGTTTCATTTGGTATACTGCCTTTGTCTGATTTGGTACTGGGAAAAATTTGCCTCATAAGACAAATTGAGCACTCCCTCCTCTACAATTTTATGAAATAAATTGTGTAGAATTGGAGTTAATTCTTCTTTAAAGGTTTGAGAGGAAACTAATAAATCCATTTCCAAGCCTGGAAATTTCCTTTTTGAGAATTTTAAAATTATGACTATATTTTCTTAATAGTTGAAGGGCTATCAAGTTATCTATTTTTTTGTACAATTGTTTTTTTTTTCTTTTTAGATATACATGTCAGTAGAGTGTATTTTGACATATACATACATGGAGTATAACTTATTCTAATTAGGATCCAATTCTTGTGGTTGTATGTGATGTGCAATTTCACTGGTCCGTAGATTCATATATGAACATAGGAAAATTATGTCCAATTAATTCCACTGTCTTTCCCATTCCTCTCCCCGACTCCCTTCTCTTCATTTGCCTTTGTCTAATCCACTGACCTTCTATTCTCCACCCTCCCTTATGTGTTAGCATCTGTATGTTGAAGAGAACATTTGGCTTTTGTTTTTTTTTTTGGGGGGGATTAGCTTATTTCATTTAGAATGATAGTCTCCAGATCCATCCATTTATGAGAAAAAGTTATAAAGTCGTTCTTTTTTATGGTCAGTAATATTCCACTGTGTATATACCACATTTTCTTTATCTATTCATCTGTTGAAGCACCTAGGTTGGTTCCAGAGCTTAGCTATTATAAGTTGAACTGCTATAAATACTGATTTGGCTTCATCACTGTAGTATGCTGATTTTAAGTCCGTCAAGTATATACCAAGGAGTGGTATAACTGGGTTAAATGGTGGTTCCATTTAAAGTTTCTTTGAGGACTCTACATACTGCTTTCCATAGCTGTTGCACCAATTTGCAGTCCCACCGACATGTAAATGTACCCTTTTTCGCATACCCTTGTCATCTTTTATTGTTGCTTGTATTCTTGATCATTGTTATTCTGCCTGGAGTGGGGTGAAATCACAGTAGAGTTTTAATTTGCTTTTTCCTAATTGCTAGAGTTGTTGAACCTTTCTTTCATATATTTTTGAACATTCATGATTCTTCTGTGAAGTGCCTGTTTAATTTTTTAGCCCATATTTTTAAAAGGGCATTTATCTAATATTTGTGAAATAATTGTTCATCTTTCTAACTGCTGGATGAAATCTTATTGACAAGAACAGAAGGTTCTGTACGTTTCAGAATAGTTCCTTTTCCTCTCCCCTACCAGAAGCACAAAGAGATTTTCCTCTTGTATTTATTGTGAGAACCTGGTCAAGTTCCAGGGGCAAAACTCAGAAAAGCGTGAGGGCTCTAAAGGACGGGAACCTCTGGAATTTGGTATCACTCAGACTTACCCATGCTGAGCTTTCAGCCATTTGTTAGTTTGGGTTCAGTTTTTCCTGTCTTAGCACTGGTTCCCACGGAGGCTTGTGCTCATGGGGTTCTGCTGCAACATACCACAATTCTCACGTTTTTCCATTGCTTCTTCCAATTGGAGGGTAGTGTTTCCCCGTGGCCAAAATTCTGATAGGAAAAAGTCAGCCCCAATCTTCACCTTGCACTATATTCATAAATTAGCTCATAATGGATCATAAGTCTAAATGTTAGAGTTAAAATTGTAAATATTCTGAGAGGACACTCATGACTCTTGGGCAGGCAAATTTCCTGAGGTAGAACACAAAAAGTAGAAATTATACTCTTTTGGATAAGAGGTGTGTGTGTGTGTGTGTGTGTGTGTGTGTGTGTGTGAGAGAGAGAGAGAGAGAGAGAGAGAGAGAGAGAGAGAGAGACATCAAGGTAGTATTCATCAGAAGATTTGATCGATAAACTGAGATTAAATACTCAATGTACATATATTTAAAAATATCATTTTTTGGTGAAGGTTTAGGTCTGATTTAAGGACTGATCATCAGAAAAACTAGGACATAAAAACTATGAACTCTGGGCTGTGGTTGTGGCTCAGTGGTAGAGTGCTTGCCTCGCACGTGTGAGGCCCTGGGTTTCTCAGCACCACATAAAAATAAATAAATAAAATAAAGATATTTTTTAAAAAAGATAGTGCTATAAAAACAACAAAAAACAACAACAACAAACTATGAACTCCATGAAAAAGTTTTAATATGTGCAATATAGAAAATGTAATTTTAATGCAAGTGACTGAAGTGAACAGTAATTGTATGATTATATAAGTATTGACTATTCACTTAACACTTTTTAAAACTATGCATTTTAGGAGAATGCATATAGAGGAAACAGAATAGGAGAACAGGTTGTAAAAGACCTAACATGTAATCTTTGATGGTGGGAAGTCAATGAATATGTCTCAAGTTGAAAAAAGTAAAGAAAAATAATATAAACATGCTATTAGAAATAAGAAGCTAAATATCAGAGTAACAAAACCACTAGATGACTTGAAAGTTAGGAGGGGAGTAAATCTAGGGTGTGTATGGAATGGGGGTGATGTGGAAGTCCAAAGAGAAATGCAGCATGGGTTTTCTGCTTTTAAAACATTAGTAATATTTATCTTTAGATGCAGTGAACAGGTCTTGCTTTGGTTAAAACAAAATTACACACACACACACATACACATATATGGAAAGGAAGTGGGATAGGGAAAGAGGAAAAAAAAAGAGAGAGAATATGGTAGTAAATTCTTTCATTGTGCAGATAATGAATGTAACCTTGCAGGATAAATGAACTAAAACTAGCTGAATGTTATTGTAAAGGGTATTTATTGCTTGGAATAAAATTTGTTATGACAACATCTTAGAGTTGTAAAAGAATCTCAAATGATTTAAACAAAAATGAAGATATTTCTCAGATGATTTCTTGTGTGTCAGTATTGAAAATTAAGACATTAAAGTGCAAGATGCAGATACAGAAAGTAATCACAATGGCTAATATCTATTTGACACTAACTATACACCAGGCAATTGTCTTAAAAATTTATTTTTAAAAAAATTAAATACCCACTTAGCCCTATGGGGTAGTAACTGTCATTATCACCATTTTATAAGTGATGAAACTTGTCCAAGGTCACAACTATTAAGACAGTGCTAGGATTCAATCCCAGGCAGTCTGATACTCTGTGAGTATCAAGTGGAACAAAGCCATATTTCTGATGTAGTTTATTATTGTGCATAATGCATTAGAATGTGTATAATTCAGTATGTGAATATGTCATATACAAAAAGTAAACATTTGGTTATTTCATCTCTATCATTAGGAGTTTATATATACAGTTAAGTTAAAGACATTTTGGTTGGTGGAGGGCAGGGAATCTTTTTTAAATTAATTTATTTTAATTAGGTATATATGACAGCAGAATGCATATTGATTCATTGTACACAATTGCAGCACAACTTTACATTTCTATGGAAGTACGTAATGTAGCATCACACCATATGTGCAATCATACATGTACCCAAGGTAATGAGGTCCGTCTCATTCCACCATCTTTCCTACGGCCATACCCCTCTTCACTCCTCCCTCTCCTTTGCCCCATCAAAGTTCTTCAATTTTTCCCATGCTCTTATCATTATGGTTTAGCATCCATTTATCAGAGAGAACATTCAGCCTTTGTTTTGGGGGGGACTGGCTTACTGCACTTAGCATGATATTCTCTAACTCTACCCACTTACCTGCAAATGCCATAATTTTATTCTCTTTTAATGCTGAGTAATATTCCATTGTGTATATATACCACAATGTTTTTTTATCCATTCATCTATTGAAGGGCATCTAGTTTGCTTCCCCAGTTTAGCTATTGTGAACTGAGCTGTTATAAACATTGATGTGGCTACATCACTGTAGTATGCTGATTTTAAGTCCTTTGAGTATAGATTGAGGAGTGGGATAACTGGGTCAAATAGTGGTTCCATTCTAAGTTTTCTAAGGAATCTCCATACTGCTTTCCAGATTGTTTGCACCAATTTTTAGTCCCACCAGCAATGAATGAATGTGCCTTTTCCCCCACTTCCTGGCCAACATTTATTGTTGTCTGTATCATTGATGACTGTCATTCTGATTGGAGTGAAATGAAATCTTAGAGTAGTTTTGATTTTCATTTCTCCAATTACTAGAGATGTTGAACATTTTTTCATATATTTATTGATCAAATGTGTATCTTCTTCTGAGAAGTGTCTGTTCTGCTCCTTAGCCCATTTATTGATTGGGTTGTTTATCTTTTTGGTGTTAAGTTTTTAGAGTTCTTTATATATCCTGGAGATTAGTGCTCTATCTGATGTGCATGTGGCAAAAATTTGCTCCCCAAATGTAGGCTCTCTCTTCACCTCATTGATTGTTTCTTTTGCTAAAGAGAAGCTTTTTAGTTTGAATCCATCCCATTGATTTTATTTCTTGTGTTTTAGGAGTCTTATTAAGGAAGTCAAATCCTAATATGACATGATAAAGATTTGGGTCTACTTTTTCTTCTATTAGGTGCAGGGTCTCTGGTTTAATTCCTAGGTCCTTGATTCACTTTGAGTTGAATTTTGTGTAATAATAAAATCCATGGACTGTGCAGAAAATCTTATTATTAGGAAAATCAGACAATTTGCATTCATCATTGCTATATTTTATAGCAAATTTGTCAATTTAGGAAACTTTTCCTGACCAATATCCTAAGATATTCATTTCCTCTTATGTGCTTTCACAGCAACCCATACATTTTCTTTATGACAACTTAATATAATTAAACTTAAAGATTTCACTGTAAATTTCCATAATTATAAGTTTTGCAAAGGTAGTTGCCCTATCACTGATTTGTTCCCTAGCATCAATAACAGAGGTGTCATATAACATGAACTGGACTTTTGCTTGATAAATCAATAAAAGTATCTAATATGTGAATATGTGAATACAGTAACATTTTAGAAAGTTGTGAGGTATTCAAGTCATTTCTCTTCTTTATTTGTAAACATGCATTAAAAATAATGTCTAAATGCATATATGTCTTTTACATTTATCTGATAGTTTTAATCACCACTATGACTAAAAGATCAGACTAGAACAACTGTAGGAGGGGGAAGGTTTATTTAGGGCTCATGGTTTCAGGTCTCAGTCCATAGACAGCAGCCTCCATTCCTTGGGGCTCAAGGTGGGGCTAAACATCAGGGCAGAAGAGTGTGGTGAAGGGAAGCAGCTTACATGGGGATCAGAAAGCAGAGAGAGAGACTCCACTGGCCAGATACAAATATAGATCCCAAAGCCAAACCCTAATTCCCACTTCCTCCAGCCACACCCTACCACTTCAGTTACCACTCAGTTAATCCGGATCTGGGGATTAATTCACTGATTGGGTTAAGACTCTTACAACCCAATCGTTTCTCCTCTGAACTTTCTTGCACTGTCTTACATGTGAGTTTTTTGAGGACATCTCACATCCAAACATTAACACTGATTTATTTCCTTATGACCAATATCTACACATAAAGGTAAATGTCATTTACTGTAAATTTATAACTCAGCCACATTCTATGCATTCACCAAAGGCAATATAAGTTATTTAAATGGATAAACTCAATTCTCAGTGGATTAACAAGAGGAAAATTTATTTCTAACTCAGATGAAGTTCAGTTGGTGTGGATTCCATAGTGGAAGTTCATACAGTCAATTGGCAGACCCAGACTGATGGAATCTGTCAACTTCCCTCTGTGGATTCCAAAGTCTCTCCTCACTTCCAAATCCAGCCAACAATTACAGGAGGCAGAGAATGGAGGTATACATATGTGTAGGGGGTGGGCAGTGGGGAACAGGAATGTGATGGGCTGGACTGAAAGTGGCATACACCACTTCAGCCACACGTCATTATCCAGAATTGTTTCAAATGACAATTCCTATGTTCAAATGAAGAAAACTTATGCCTAGCTGTGTACATATCTGCTCTCTGTCAGTGTAAGAGTGCCCATTCTGTGCTTTATCATAACAGAATAGAAGAAGTTTTTTAACCTTTGCCAGTCTGAGAGGGTAAAAGTCTTATTTCAATTTCTGTTTTTAAAAAGCTCTAGTGAAAATGAACATATTTTATATGTGTTCTTGGTCTTTGAATATCTTCTTTTCTAATTGCCTGCATTTACTCTATTGGGCAGTCTTTATTTGTAACCTCTTAACATGTGCCTCAGACCTATGTTAGCCTGATTCAACTCCTGTTCCTGCTATCCACATTATGAGTCAATAGAAATTGAATGCTTATTTGCAAGCCATGTATCCATAAGTATTGTTGTCTGACAGCTCAAATTCTAGTAGCAAATTCACACAAAACTATAGATCTTGACCCCTCACTGGGTGATCCACAGAAAGGACTGCAAACCAGAATCTTCAGAGTACCAGAGTCAATCCAGAAAATCTCCAGTCAATCAACAAGTTCAAAGATAAGTCCAAGAGAGGTATGAAAATAAGTGAGGAGCTCAAGGCTAAGGATGTTAATGGAAAGGGAAGGAGTTCAGAAGAGACATGAGCAGAGTCTTGGACTATAACAAGTGGGACTGACTTGGCTTTGGTTTATTTTTATTGGCAGAATAACATTTAGTTTATGAATTTAATTATATTCACACTTTAAAATTATATATTATATAAAATAATAGCGTAATTAAAATACATAGTTTTTCCCATGCTTACATTTTATGAAATTATTTTATTAGGATTTTTGACATGCACATGTGACCTCAATATCTTCATAATTACAGGACCCATTTTTCTCTTTTACATATTTTTCTTTAAATAAACACACTTTAATACTCCAAGCACCTCCCCTCTCCAACATTTTTATATCAATTCTGGTTTTTCAGTTTTCCATACTATTCCTGGTTTATCAGTTTTGCATACTATTTCTAGTATTTTTAGTGCTAAACATATATTAAAATTCTAAACTAATCTTTGCCTTTCTCTCCTTTATTTATAAGTTATGTTATGTTTGGGTGCATATAAAAGAAAAACTAAAGTAGCATTAGTTTAAACAATGTGAGTTTATCTATCACATAAAATCAATTCAGAAATGGGAATTATAGGGCTGAAATGACAAATTCATAGTTATTATTAGTACCCAGAACATATCTACTATTTGCTCTATCTTTCTGAGGTGTGATTTCCACCTTTTAAATCAGTTTATTATGGAATTTGAGCTATTAAACTCACATTTCATGAAGGAGGAGGAGGAAGGCCTAACTGAATCATATCCACTTAAGATACCACTAGAGATATCTCAACCAATATTTATTTCTTGTTGACAAGAATATTCATTAATAAAAAATACCTCATTGCAAAAGAGGCAACTGAGAAATATGAAACTTCAGTCACATTGTCAAATCTCAAAATATTTTACTTAATAAAGAAAAAAAAAGGATATACTAGTAGGTATATAATAGTAAGTAACTAGTAGGCTCTGCAGCCTTTCCTCCTAAAGAAGATGAGGAGCTCAAGATTATCATCAACTAAAAGTTCCTTAGTTTCTTCTCCCATTTATATGTTATGACTAGTATTTTTTTTTTTTTTTTTGGTACTAGGGATTGAACCCAGGGATACTTAACCATTGAGCCACATCCCCAGCCCTTTTTAATATTTTATTTAGAGGCAGGATCTCACTGAGTGATTTAGGGCCTTGCCAAGTTGGCTTTGAACTTGAGATCCTTATGCTCAGCCTTCCAAGCTGCTGGGATTTTACAGACATGTGCCACCGCACCTGGCTTTTGCCTTGTTTTTAATTCCTCTTTTTTTTTTTTATTAGTCTTCTTTTCTTGTTTCTTATACTCAATTCTTATTTAGATTTATGGTGTCTCTTTTACCTTCTAACTAAAATCCCCTTGCTGAAATATAGCTTTCAGATGTTCTCTAAATGAGGGTATGTAGAAGTCAAACATTTTTAGGCTAATTTCTGAAAATCTTTATTTCACTCTTAGTCTCAAATGATTGTTTACTTGGTACTAGAAGAAGAATACATTTTCTCCAGATTTATGTGTTGAACCCCTAATCCCCAGTAAGACTGTATTCAGAATAGTGCTTTTGTAATAATAGTTCATTTCCTGTGCCAACCTGACTGAATTAGAAGATACTCTAGAAAAACAAGGTCAAAAGCAGGAGGTTCTGACCCATAGGACTGGTGTCTTCAAATGAAAAGGAAGAGGCACCAGGGAAGCACTCATACAAAGGATACCCCGTGTGAGGATCCAATGAGAAGGTGGCCCTCTGCAAGCCATGGAGGATTTATCAGGGAAAATTAAACCTGTGAACACCTTGATCTGGAATTTTCATCCTCCAGACTGTGATAGTAAGTCTCTGTTGTTTGAAGTGTGTGGCTGGGTATTTTGTTATGGCAGTCCCAGAGGATTACTACAGTTCCGGATAGAAATCTGTATTTGTGTTATTTGTCCTTACCACTTAATCTGCTACTGTCTAGCATGTTACTGTTACCAATAGGAAATATTGTTGTTATTGTATGGACAGTCTGCCTTTATTCTTTGGTAGACTTTGTTTCTTCTTTTTTACTTGATGAAAAGTGTACTCCCATACATTCATGTATTTCTTAAGTGATTAAAAACTTTCAGCCATTATTCATCTATGACTTTTCCATGATTTCTTTATTTCCTTTTTCTGGAATTCTCAGTTACCCAGTGTGCATTGTAATGCCTCTTTCTTCCCATATTTTTTACATTTTTAATATTTTTGATAGCTTCTAAGATAATTTTTTAATAAATTTTAATTACTCTGTCTTTTAATTTTAGATTTTAATTTTGTTGGCTTTATCCAAGTGCAGTTGTTTCATTGCTTTATTCTTGACTTGGCTCAATTTTTGTTAAAACATAGTTTTTAATTATAGAATAGTTTTTGATTACAGAAAATTCACCAAGATGTATTCTTAAGTCAATTTCTCCCAATGGGGGAAAAATCTGTCCCTCCTAATATATTTGAACATAATGAAATATTTACTGTGTCTTCATTTTCAATTTATTTTATTATGTCCAGATGCTTGGGTTAGAATTCTTTCCACATACCTAATCTGTTGATTCCTTCCTATGGTAGACATATTTCCTCATCTTTATCATTTTTATAAACCTGAGACTATTTTTGTAAAGGGAATTGTCTTGCATATTTTTCCCAGTTATAATTTAACTAAAGAATGTAGAAATGTAGCTACAGGATGGATTCCTGCCTTTTTCTAATTGGTCATATGGGTTTTCTAAGTTTTACACTCCTTGCCCCCATTATTTCTCAGATGGGATTTTGCCTAGTATGAATTGTGTGATGTAAGACTTTTTAGCCTGTATTTTGCACAGGCTTGGGGTTCTGAAAATTAATGGATGGTTCTTTTTTCACTCACAGGTCAAAACAGGTGATGAGTCTTCAGGATACCTGGACAAGTAAGTGGACATGTTCTAGATGTAAGTATGCATATGGGACAAGCCATTACTTGCACATAGCAGGGAACTTCCTTTCAGCTTCATAAATTATATCAGTTCCTATAACCTCAAGAAGACATTAAAATACCAGGTCTTAATTTGATGTCCTCAATCTCATCCATATATTTTAAGTTTGTGATTTATAGTTTATTTATCCTTTTTACTTTTGGTACTCAGGAATTGGAAGATAGTTGAAGGGTGTTGGCCAACCTCTGTCTGCTCAGTTCATTACACTAACTGGATTTTGAATCTGCTTATTAGTTTAGAGAAAAAGCTCATCAACAGAGAAGTGAAACTTGGACAATATGATGAAAGAAAAAAACCAGAATTTATCTGGACCTCATTGTATTGATATTATAAATAAAGATAAATGAAGTGTGATCTAACATTGCAAATTCAGGGCATAAAAAGAAATAGTGTGGTAGCTGATTGACATGTGTCTAAAAAGAGCCTGAGAGGCCTAGTGACTAATTTAGCCATTACATTTGAGATATACATTTCTAGACTGTTAATTTAAGAACAATGATGGAGCTTGTATTTTTCAGTGCAGTTCATATGTTGCTCAATAGATGCTTAGTAAACAGTTTTTGAAACATTTATAAGCAATTGCCTTAAATCATTCCTCATCTTTCATCTCTTTAGAACTTGACTATCTCCTCTATCAGATTTTTTCCTAGTTTTCTTATGTATATACCCACTTCATTCTATAGTTCAGTTATCTTCCTGGTTATGGCTTTAGCTCCTCACCCCAAGTAATTCCTGCTTTATCCATCATCAATGAGATGGCACCCAGCCATTGCTGATAGTTATAGGTCTAACTTAGAGCTACAAGAATCCTTTCTCCTGACACATCACCCACTTTGGTAAATCCTCTAGCCATCCACATTATATTCATCACTCATACTCAAATATCTAAATTCAATCATGAGGAAATCTTTCTTTTATATTCATATTTAATTAGAAGCAGAGCACAAAATAATATTGTAATTTCAATAATGTGGGGAGATTAAAATTCTTTGGAGGCCTTGCCTCGGTATACAAGTGAAGCAGTGTAGTTTTGTTAACATCTCAGGTTCAATTACAAATAAAGAGATTGATCTATTTTAAATAGAATTGACTCAATAATTAAAGGTAGGCAATTAGGACATCATTGAAGAGAGAGGCCTATAAGAATGGCTCTCCTAAACCATATGATTGACATTCCACAAGAACTGTCATCTCTGCTACTGTCAGGAAGGTAGTGCCTCAGGAGTCCACTGGTCCATGCTGGTCCCAGGATCCCAATATCTTAATTTTTTTTTTTTAATTTTTTATTGTGGGTTGTTCAAAACATTACAAATTTCTTGACATATCATATTCCACACTTTGATTCAAGTGGGTTATGAACTCCCACCTTCACCCCATACACAGATTGCAGAATCACATCAGTTACACATCCATTGATTTACATATTGCCATCCTAGTGTCTGTTGTGCTCCGCTGCCTTTCCCACCCTCCA